>NW_028318856.1:0-160000 GCF_062004578.1 Staurois parvus | reverse complement strand
TGTATCTATGTTAGAAATAATGACCTCTCTTGAAAGAAGACATATACAGTGAAGGAAATAAGTATTTGATCCCCGGCTGATTTTGAATGTTTGCCCACTCACAAAGAAATGATCAGTCTAAAAATGGAATGTTCGGTGTATTGTAACACTGAGAGACAGAATAGCAACAAAAAATTCAAAAGAAATGCCTCTAACAAATGATGCACTGATTTACATGTTCATGAGGGAAATAAGTATTTGATCCCCTATCATTCAGCTGGATTTCTGGCTACCAGGTGTCTTTCATACAGGTAACAAGCTGAGATTAGAAGCATTCTCCTAAAGGGAGTACTGCTAATCTCATTTTGTTACCTGTATAAAAGATACCTGTCCACAGGAGCAATCAAACTATCAGATTCCAAACTCTCCACCATGGCAAAGAGCTGTCCAAGGACGTCAGAGACAAGATTGTAGACCTACACAAGGCTGGACTGGGCTACCAAACTATCGCCAAGCAGCTTGGTGAGATGGTGAAAACAGTTGGTGCAATCATTCACAAATGGAAGAAACACAAAACAAGTGTCAGTCTCCCTAGGTCTGGTGCACCATGCAAGATCTCACCTCATGGAGTGTCAATGATCATGAGAACAGTGAGGAATCATCCCAGAACTACACGTTTGGATCTTATCAATGATCTCCAGGCAGATGGGACCACAGTCACCAAGAAAACAATTGGTAACACACTACGCCGACAAGGACTGAAATCCTGCAGTGCCCGCAAAGTCGCTCTGCCCAAGAAAGCACATGTCCAGGCCCGTCTGAAGTTTGCCACGGAACATCTGAATGATGCAGAGGAGGACTGGTTGAAAGTGTTGTGGTCAGATGAGACCAAAATCGAGCTCTTTGGCATCAACTCAACTCACCCTCATTGGAGGAAGAGGAATGCTGCCTATGACCCCAAGAACACCATCCCAACTGTCAAAAATGGTGGTGGAAACATTTTGCTTTGGGGGTGTTTCTGCTAAGGGGTCAGGACAACTGCACTGCATCAAAGAGACTATGGATGGGGCAATGTACCATCAAATCTTGGGTGAGAACCTTCTTCCCTCAGCCAGGGCATTTAAAATGGGTCGTGGATGGGTGTTCCAGCATGACATTGACCCAAAACACACGGCCAAGGCAACAAAGGAGCGGCTCAAGAAGAAACACATTAAGGTCCTGGAGTGTCCTAGCCAGTCTCCAGACCTTAATCTGTGGAGGGAGCTGAAAGTTCAAGTTGCTAAACGTCAGCCACCAAACCTTAATGACTTGGAGAGGATCTGCCAAGAGGAGTGGGCCAAAATCCCTCCTGAGATGTGTGCAAACCTGGTGGCCAACTACAGGAAACAAGGGATTTGCCACCAAGTGCTAAGTCATGTTTTGTTAAGGGGATCAAATACTTATTTCCCTCATGAACATGTAAATCAGTGCATCATTTGTTAGACATGCATTTCTTTTGAATTTTGTGTTGCTATTCTGTCTCTCAGTGTTACAATACACCGAACATTCAATTTTTAGACCGATCATTTCTTTGTGAGTGGGCAAACTTTCAAAATCGGCATGAGATCAAATACTTCTTTCCTTCACTGTACTGTACTTTGCATTGAGGCTCACAAAGGGTTTTTGGTCCACCAGCATTTGAATAGGAAGGAAAGTTTAAGTGTATATTTTGAGGAGATGAAGAATGCAAAGCCTAAAGGAGATAATAGAGGTAGGAATTGTAAAAAGTGGGAGCTTGAAATTGCAGCTTGTGTTGAAAAAGAAATAAATACTTTGCAGTGTACAATTACAATACTCATCATGGTCATGCATCATCATCCTCTGTGATCCTCGGTGTTCTGGTGACATTCTCCCTTGCTGATTCTGTTTGGTTCCAGCCGACAGTCGCTGCAGCACCCACTTATACACACAGCCATTTTTAATGCGGGAACGTGTGTGTTTGGATTGTATACTTGCATTCAGGATCACATGGCAATCGGGGCAATCCCCTCTTTAAAAATGGCATGAAGCTTGCTGCCCGAAAAGGAGCAGATGCCTAGGGCAGCAAATTCAAGTGAATGGGCTGACTTATGCGATGCGCAGAATTGCGCGCAAATCGTGCTGTCAAAATCATGTAGCAGAAACGCTTGTTCGTGTTATGCGATACTGTGAGCGGGGTCTAGAGTTTTTTTTTGTTTAAAACACTGGATTCACTATATCTGGTCTCTCCGGACCCTGCATTCACTATATCTGCTCTCCCCGGACCCTGCATTCACTATATCTGCTCTCCCCGGACCCTGCATTCACTATATCTGGTCTCTCCAGACCCTGCATTCACTATATCTGCTCTCCCCGGACCCTGCATTCACTATATCTGCTCTCCCCGGACCCTGCATTCACTATATCTGCTCTCCCCGGACCCTGTATTCACTATATCCGCTCTCCCCGGACCCTGCATTCATTATATCTGCTCTCCCCGGACCCTGCAATCACTATATTTGGTCTCCCCGGACCCTGCATTCACTATATCCGGTCTCCCCAGACCCTGCATTCATTATATCTGCTCTCCCCGGACCCTGCATTCACTATATCCGGTCTCCCCGGACCCTGCATTCACTATATCCGGTCTCCCTGGACCCTGCATTCACTATATCCGGTCTCCCTGGACCCTGCATTCACTATATCCGGTCTCCCCGGACCCTGCATTCACTATATCCGGTCTCCCCGGACCCTGCATTCACTATATCCGGTCTCCCCGGACCCTGCATTCACTATATCCGGTCTCCCCGGACCCTGCATTCACTATATCCGGTCTCCCCGGACCCTGCATTCACTATATCCGGTCTCCCCGGACCCTGCATTCACTATATCCGGTCTCCCCGGACCCTGCATTCACTATATCCGGTCTCCCCGGACCCTGCATTCACTATATCCGGTCTCCCCGGACCCTGCATTCACTATATCCGGTCTCCCCGGACCCTGCATTCACTATATCCGCTCTCCCCGGACCCTGCATTCACTATATCCGCTCTCCCTGGACCCTGCATTCACTATATCTGGTCCCCCAGGACCCTGCATTCACTATATCTGGTCTCCCCGGACCCCGCATTCACTATATCTGGTCCCCCCGGACCCTGCATTCACTATATCCGGTCTCCCCGGACCCTGCATTCACTATATCTGGTCTCCCCGGACCCCGCATTCACTATATCTGGTCTCCCGCAGTACACACAACATAAAAATGCAATTGTTTTACTAAATATAAACTGCTAAATACATTTTCTCATCAGCAGTATATAGCAGTCATGTGACTTCTATCAGTGTCCATCTGAGCACTGGTTAAAGTTTGTAGGAGGAGTTTTCTTTCTGTTCTAGGAGGATGCAAAACTCCTGACCTGTATCTGGACAGTGCTGATTGGTCCTGTGCTGATCATGTGCACTCTCCTAAGAAAAAAAAAACATCTTTTGCAATACACACCAAACTGAGAATGTGCAGAGTATCTCCACACGAAATGTCTTATCAGGAAATAGGGTGACACTGGAAGAAGGGGAGGACCAGAGATGTCGTGATCAAACAGTCTTTTTACACATAATGGAGGATTAACCCCTTAGCTTCCACAGGGAGTATATCAAGCACGCTTTACTGCATATACAGACTGATTTTACTGTTGTGGGTTTAGTAACACCTTAACAGTGGACAGTGCAGTCTTCAGCCTGTCTATTGTTTGGAGAAGGGAGTGGTGGTGGTGGTGGGAGGGGTTGGTCTTGCTATCCTAGTCTATGGGGCTGTGTGTTTCTATTGATACACACAGTGTAGAGAGACGAAACTCTAGTCCCTGTATGCAAAGGATGGCATCCATTGGATGCTACAAGTGAAAGAAGGTGGCTGCTTAACCTGGATCCTAGGCAAGGATTGAAACCTAAAGAATCTGCAAACTCTGTAAGTGATTTATTCGGCTGCTGAACGTGCTGAGGGTGTAATATCACCATAAAGTCCAGTCTAAGATGACAACCACGGCTTCCTCCAGAATGGAGAGACGAGTGTAGCCCCTAGGGACAGGAAGTGTGTTCCTGGCAGGATCGGCAGGAAAAAAGCCTGAAAAAAGAAAACAAATGAAGTCGGCACATATTGATAACTGATCTATATTACACTTTTTTGTTCTTGGGTTTAGATGCGCTTTAACCTCCCTGGCGGTATTCCCGAGTGTAGCTCGGGGTAAAATTTCAATACCAAGAGCGCTAACCCCGAGCTACACTCGGGCTTACCATGCAGCGTTGCTCAGGGGTCCCTGCAGCACTTACCTTGTCCCTCGCTCCCACGATGTGTCCCCTGCAGCGTCCCCGGCCATCTCCTCCGGCCGATGCCGGCATCCGGCTTCCGTGTTCCGGTCCCTGTGACGTCAGGACGTACGGGCGCCGGAACCGGCGAGAAATTTGAAATTTTTAAAAAATGTCATTTTTGCTGTCATGCTGTTTCAACCCATTTCACATACATTTTGTCCCGAGTGCTTTGTCCGGCGCCCTGTCTGCATTTTTACTTTTCTTTTTGCCTGGAAACTGAGAAAAGTCCATGGCGTCCAAAAAGCGTCCCTTTAGGTCAAAAGCGGTTTTAGACCGGCTAGAGAACAGCGATAGTAAATCAGAACCACTTGCAGAATTGAGTGATAATGATTCGTGGGGGAAATTCATCATCAGACACTGAAAACGATTTTGCGACTTTGCTCAGCGATGTGCGAATTTGCCTCTGTATTTCAAATTTCAGGGTTTTTGGTTTGATTATATTATTGAATTAAATTTATTATTATATTATTATTTTTATGATTATTTATTAAATTATAATTTATGATTTCGTGTTTCAAATTTTATCATATCCAGGATGTTTACTAGATTCTTGTTCGGACAGATTTCAGTGAGTTATTCCTAAAAAATACAGCCTACAATAAAAAAAATACATATTTCCATGCAAAAAAATGGTACCGCTTTCAGCACAAAAAATCAGAAAGAATCGTACCGCCGAGGAGGTTAAGCATCTACTGCAGTTTCCAGAAAGTGAGACCTTCCTACAGTCAATTGCTTCAAAATCCAACAAACGTGCTTCTAAAATATTCATACAGTCCATTCAAAGGTGTGTTTTTTTGTTGGTTTTTTTTTTCCCCATTATCCAAGAATGTTAATATATTTACTAAATAAAGTTTTCCAACATTGAATGCGCCTATTAAAGTGAAGAGATCAAAGCCTTTTTCTTTCGTACGGCTTGTCTTTGATTGAAAGCTGTGCGTCCTTCGAGACGAACGAGCTAATTGGCACTGTAGCTTTATCGCGAGCATGCAGCGCTGCGCGGTTCTCCGTACGGCTCTGGGCTCCGGCTTCTAGAAGACGTCGTTATATGCTGGCAGTTCGGTGATAAAGCGGAATTTTGATGTGTTTGATCACCAGCGTCCTCTGGCAAAATCGCATCCGGAATATTAAGTGCGGCGCGTGGGAGCCTCTGAGAACGCGCGGTGCGGCTTAATGGCTTGTTAATTTGCCTCTCGCTGACTGCTGATAGCGCTGGCCTGGCCTGAGATGATAAAGCAACCGGCTCCGGAGAAGGTATGAAATGCGTCCAGTCCTGGAGTGTATAGACTGGATCTGGTTTATCATCGTATGTGGAGTCTGCTCCACTCCATAACACACTCCTAGTTTTAGTGGAATTTTTTTTGAAATTTTTGGGAAATTTTTTTTTTTTTTTTTCTTGTCCCCAACAGGGAGATTTCCCTTCTTGTCCTGCTATTCTCTGATTTCATTGCACACTGTGAGCCTTTAGAAGCTGCACAAGTCAGAGCCCACCTCATTTCCTGGCTGGAGGATATCCAGCATCATCTAGCCCAAGCGTGTCAAACGGGCGGCCCTCCAGATGTTGCCAATGGTCAAATCCCATGAGGCATTGCAAGACTGACCGTTACAAGCATGACTCCCAAAGGCAGAGGCATGATGGAACTTGTAGTTTTGCAATAGCTGGGGGGCCGCCAGTTTGACACCCCTGATTTCTAGCCCTTTCCTCCCCAGACTGTCCCTGGCCCGCCCCTTTCATTCATTGGAGTTAAGTTCTTTCAATCATGGCGGCTCAGCATCACATGTGGTCTGCAGGCAAATAAACCTTGCCTAGGATAGCCCTCGCCTAGGATAGCCCTCGCCCAGGATAGCCCTCGCCTAGGATAGCCCTCGCCCAGGATAGCCCTCGCCTAGGATAACCCTGGCCTAGGATAACCCTCACCAAGGATAGCCCTGGCCTAGGATAGCCCTGGCCTAGGATAGCCCTCACCAAGGATAGCCCTGGCCTAGGATAGCCCTGGCCTAGGATAGCCCTCACCAAGGATAGCCCTGGCCTAGGATAGCCCTGGCCTAGGATAGCCCTGGCCTAGGATAGCCCTGGCCTAGGATAGCCCTGGCCTAGGATAGCCCTGGCCTAGGATAGCCCTCGCCTAGGATAGCCCTCGCCTCCAGATTGATACCCACCCTTCAAGGCGTTTTGATATTTGCATAACTCCTCCCATGAGCTGGCCCACTGCTTGCATCAGGGCTCTTGATAGGAATACAGGGTGCTGTGAAGTTTTGAAGAAGAAGCAGCTTTCTACAACACCCTGCTGGCCCCTCCCGCCAGTCATGATCTGACTGCATTGCAAAGAGAAGCATAGAGACCCAGTGATGAGGTAGGTATCCAAGTAAAACCTACAGATTAAAGTGGAGCTATACTTGCCTTCACTCCAGCGATTCTGTGTCCTGGAGCTTCTAGTTGGCTGCTGACATCTTTTGGGTACCAACAGCCAGCTGCTCTCATTGGCCGATGCCATTGCCCCACTAACAGAGCAAAAATCAGCCGATTTATTCTTTCGGACAAAAAAATCAGCCGATAAATGAACAGTCTATGGCCTGCATAACTTTCTAATGCAGAAGTGACTTACTATAGGGGTAGATTTACTAAAACTGGAGAGTGCAAAATCCGGTGTAGCTCTGCATGGGAGCCAATCGGCTTCTAACTGCAGCCTGTTCTATTAGCCTAGGTTCACATGTATGTAGATTGCAGACTGTGCGATTTCACAGTGCATTTTTCACCTTTTATGGTGCGTTTTTTTTTTTTTTTTTTTTTTTTTTTATATGTGTACCTTCTTGTGTGTACCTCATGAGCACGTAGCCAGTCTATGGGAGCCAGAATTATTGTTGTGGATGCCTAACATCTGACTTGTATCTTCGTGCAGACTTCTGGGAAAATCGGTGAACCAATTACACAAGCAGTAAATTAAGTTTCTATGGGGCACTCTGTACATTCTCTGTGTACAGAACACCTCCAGCTACACATATTGCATTGCATTTTAAAGAAAATGACAGTGCTGCAGATTGAAAAGGAAAGAGCCCACGTTAGAGATGACCCAACGCGGTGATACACACTAAGGGACCCCAGAGAATCTCACACAGACACCTGCCTAAGGACCCTAAAGGTGTATAGGAACCTGGCCAAACCTGGGAGCAGATGACCCGAGCATACCTGATATGAGAGGATATATCTCAAATGTGTATTTAGAGCGCGCTTCGGGTGAGTGCGCATTTTGCTTATTCAGTCACTTCATCTGTCACCCCTGGATCAGTTACCCACACACGTTGATTGTGATCTTGAAGGGATCCTCACGCCTTCATTTTGGGACAATTTATCACCGTTATTATCACCTTATGATGATATACCTTACACTCTATATTTATTTATGTATTTATTTACGTTTTTATTTAGGTGTTTATTATTATTGTAATATTGATGACCACTCTGCACTTTATTATGCATATTATCTTGTTTTAGCGCTGCACCTTTTATCTGTTATTTGCATTGGAAGGTTGTTTTGGTTACCTTTTGGTGTTCTAGCGGCTATTTCTGGAAGTAGCGCTCGCTAATATTCTCTTTGGTAGTACCAATATGGTCAGCCAAAGTTGCAAACCTAAATGTGCAATGGGATAATCCGAATATGGAAAAGCGTTCTCTGATTGGACGAGGTGGAGAGGCTGGGTGGTAATGTCATACTCTTCACTTCATCTAATCAGAGAACACTTCATTCATTCAGGAAATGCAAAACATTCAGTGAATAGTGTCCCGCTGAACAGCCATCCTCTTGTGTTCACGATGCAGCAGGGCAGCTGTTCAGTACGAGACCCAGAAGCTAGTGGAGATCATCGGAGTAGCGATGTCTTCTACAGTGAATTCCAGCTTTGAGTATTCTAGTTTGTGATCTCATTTGCCTTTATTTATTTTCCATCTTTTTCTTTGTTTTTGCGCCCTCATTGAAATTCCCCTCAACATCTGTATGGTCGCTTTACTGACCTAACACTCCCCTGAGATGAAATGCACTAATTCCAGAACGACATATCCTAGTTCTCCTCCATGGTAATTGTGTTAGAATGTTCCTGGACAGTTCTGAAACCAGCAGAGCTCTTCATGGGAAAATATGTGGGTTTAATGAAATCATTCCTGGAAACAAACCTTTACCACACTGTCCATATTTACAGCTCATGCATACATTGGGGGAGATTTACTAAAACTGGAGAGTGGAAAATTTGGTGTAGCTGTGCATGGTAGCCAATTGGATTCTAACTTCAGCTTGTTCAACTAAGCTTTGACAATAAAACCCGGAAGCTGATTGGTTTCTATGCAGAGCTGCACCAGATTTTACACACTCCAGTTTTAGTAAATCAAGCCCATTAGGTGTATGTTGGTATAATTTTTATCTCCCTTTTTAAATATCCTAGATTTGGTTTGCGTTCACAGCTGCCTCTTGACATGGAGTGGTCATTGGGATATCCACAAAGTAGAAACAGAGCTGGAAATATCCTTAAAGGATAAATCTCACTTCTATTTTATTTATTGTGTTCTGTTCCCCAGAAGTCAAAGCACATGTAGTATTTTGTCCCATCTTTATGTGCTATCTAAGCCAAGCTGTGAGATTGAACTGGACGCCGCTCCTCCTCCATCCACAGCTGCCTCTTGACATTGAGTGGTCATTTGGATATCCACAAAGTAGAAACAGAGAAGTGAGATTTCTCCTTTAAGGATATTTCCAGCTCTGTTTCTACTTTGTGGATATCCCAATGACCACTCAATGTCAAGAGGTAGCTGTGGATGGAGGAGGCGCGGCGCCCAGTCCAATCTCACAGCTCGGCTTAGATCGCACATAAAGATGGGACAAAATACTACATGTACTTTGACCCCTGGGGAACAGAACACAATAAATAAAATAGCTGGAAATATCCTTTAAAGGAGAAATCTCACTTCTGTTTTATTTATTGTGTTCTGTTCCCCAGTGGTCAAAGTACATGTAGTATTTTGTCCCATCTTTATGTGTGATCAAAGCTGAGCTGTGAGACTGAACTGGACGCCGCTCCTCCTCCATCCACAGCTGCCTCTTGACATTGAGTGGTCATTGGGATATCCACAAAGTAGAAACAGAGCTGGAAATATCCTTAAAGGGGAACTCTCACTTCTATTTTGTTTATTGTGTTCTGTTCCCCAGGGGTCAAAGTACATGTAGTATTTTGTCCCATCTTTATGTGCGATCTAAGCCGAGCTGTGAGATTGGACTGGGCGCCGCTCCTCCATCCACAGATGCCAGACCACATAGCTGGCAAGGAGACTGCTGCTTTAAGAGATGGCATTTTCTCTATCTCCAAGCACTTGCCAACCTGGTGGAATGTTTTAACTGTCAAGACCCCCCTCTTCACCATTCTGCGTGAGATATTTGTCTCAGGCAGGTGCTTGGCGATGATGAAGAAAAGTGTCCTCTGTCAAAGAATCCATCTCCCTGTTACCTGTGTTATTAGGCATCAGTGAAGGGAAGAGGGGCGCCTTGCCTGACTTCACCGCTAGCTTTAGACAGCATATAAGAAGATGGGACAAAGACTGTCCATTGTCCCCTGGGGAAAAAAAACGCGTAAAAAAAAATTTTGATGTGAAAAATCTTCTAAACCTTTGGAAGTCAAGGTTGCATGAATACATAGCCACAATGGTGTGTTTGTTTTTGTTACCACATTTTTAGTGCATTCACTCTCCAGAGAGCACATCATAGTGACCACACCAGTTCATAAATGTGTAGGATCAATACTGGTAGGTCGGAGTAGCAGTCCAGCCAAAACAACAAGAGTACTACAGGGTTGTGTGCAGGGAATAGTGAGGGGAGTCTAAAGACTCACGATAGTTCAAAAAACATGAAACTTGTCTTAATCTTGTTTCGTGTTCTGTGCAGTTAAAGGACTTTTGTACCCAGGATTGTTTGACAACTAGGAGGGGGGTTTCCTTTACTTTGGAGAGATTTTCTTTCACTTCCTCTTGTGTTTCTGGAACAGGAAGTGAAATATCCCCAGCAGGGGTGGACTGACAACTCATGGGGCCCCCGGGCAATAGGGGATCATGGGGCCCCTGTGTCCTTGCCCACACCCAAAAAAGCCAATGAAAGGTACCAGGGGCATCTCATGAGGCCCCCTACTGACCCCAGGCCCTTGGGCAGTGCCTGAGTGCTCGAATGGTCAGTCCGCCCCTGATCCCCAGTAAGGGCAGGGATTAAAAAAAAAAAAAAAAAAGGTTTGGCTTGACAGTATATGGAATGCAAATCTATAACTTGTGCATATTACAATTGTTATGGAATTGTTCTTATTGTTGTTTAATTTTGTCTTAGATCCTAACATCCCCAATGTGCAAGTAATTCGGATGGAGTTGGTATGTACTGAGGCCCCAGCACCCATCAAAATGGAATTAGCAGGTACAAACTTTACATTTCTGAAAATGTATTGCTCACTCTTGTTTACAGACAGCAGCCAATCAAATATTTTTTTTTTCTAATTTAACCTAGAAAAATGACAGCTTTAATCTGATTGGTTAGTATGGGGAACAAACTTCTCTTCAACTGTTGGGTATTGGGCTTAGTGCAGGATATCTAGTCACATTTAAACCAATGTTATTGATTATTTTTACTCCAGTCCAATGTGGGCCATACATGCGGGAATGTTTAGGCACATTCAACCACATCTCAAATGCAAAAAAAAAAAGAATTATGCTGTCTCTGTTGTTTTACAATTTCCATAGAAACTCTTTTGGATAGATCACCTTGAGCGATACAGTTAGAAAGCTGGATGTTTCCTAAAATTTCTGGATGGGTCTTACTAGTGTGGTTTTTTTCTTCCTTTTTTTTTTTTTTTTTTTTTTTACATTCAGTCAAAAAAAGGTTTGTGGTAGATAATTTAATGCCTCCGAAAAGCCTTTTATTTTACCATTTATTGGACTTTAGACCATAAGCAGGCAACCTTGACACTCCATAGGCTCTCTGACAACCATAGGCTTGACACCCAGAGGCAGGACCACGATGGGATTTGTAGTTTCACCCCAGCTGGAGTGCAGAGGTTGGTTCACCCCAACTCCAGACTCAAAAGCAGTCAAAAAGAATTCCAGACAGAAGTCATTTCTTGCAGTCTAGTGGAATGGTCACGCTTAAAAATGCCGGGACAATTAAGTGCAACAGACTGCACTGTAACTAATAAAATCTGATAATAGATATTAGCACACCTGTAAACTTCCAAATTTCAAGTTTATGTAAACCTAACCATTAAACTTCTTTTTTTCCTCTCTTGGTGTGTTAAATATAGAATGTAAACCGTTCCAACAGAATTATTGTCAGCTGATGAGAGATCTGATAACACGGTGCTTCTGCTGAAATTAAACCTCAAACATTTATCAGCCCTGACCAGTTCAGGACTTACTATGGTGGCCATAAGACTTTAGGTGGTCAGCTCTATAACCTTGGACTACCTTATACGTGACCACCTCTCTTGTCTTGTAGCACTATGGATGGTCAGGGCTTTTGCCTTGGAGCACTGAAGATGGTCAGCTCAATTCTCATGGAGGACTATGATAGGTCAGCTCTCTTGCTGTGGAGTACAATAATTGGTCAGCCGTCTTGCCTTGGAGTTATACGATTGATCAGCTCTCTTGCCTTGAGGTACTATGATTGCTCAGCTCATTTGCCTTGAGGTACTATGATTGGTCAGCTCTCTTGTATTGGAGCTTTATGATTGGTCAGCTCTCTTGTATTGGAGCCTTATGATTGGTCAGCTCTCTTGTATTGGAGCCTTATGATTGGTCAGCTCTCTTGTATTGGAGCCTTCTGATTGGTCAGCTCTCTTGTGTTGGAGCCTTATGATTGGTCAGCTCTCTTGTATTGGAGCCTTATGATTGGTCATCATTGGAGCACTTTAGGTGGTCAGTGCAATTGTTTTGGAGGACTATGATTGGTCAGCTGTCTTGCCCTGTAGTTTTATAATTAGGTCTGCTGTCTTGCCTTTGCGTACTATGATTGGTCGGCTTTCTTGCCGCGGAATTCTACGATTGGTCAGCTCTCTTGCCTGCAAGTTCTCTGATTGATTGGTTAGCTCTCTTGCCTTGAAGTACTATGATTTGGTCAGCTCTCTTGTATTGGAGCCTATTGATTGGTCATCAGTTCTTTTGGAAGACTATGATTAGTCAGCTGCCTTACCATGGAGTTCTATAATTGGTCAGCTTTCTTGCCTTGATGTACTATGATTGGTCAGCTCTCTTGCCTTGGAGTACTATGATTGGTCAGCTTTCTTGCCTTGCAGCACTATAATTGGTCAGCTGTATTGCCTTGGAGTTCTTTAATTGGTCAGCTCTCTTGTCGTTGGATCTTTACGATTGGTCAGGTCTCTTGCCTGGTCAGCATGCTTGTCTTGGAGCATGGTAATTGGTCTATGCTCTTGCCTTGAAGCACTATGGGTGGTCTGCTCTTTTGACATTTAACTATGTATAACTATGATTGGTCAGTTTTTTTGTCTTGGAGCGCTAAACGCATGAGTTTGACTACTTCCATGGAGTTTTCATGTGGGGGTTATCCTGGAGATTTGGTTTCCTCCTGGAATTTCAAGATTGGTTACTTGGTGTTGTAACACATTGGTTATAATGTGTGGGGCATTGGTTTGATTGACCACAGACAAATGTATATTGTATTGTATCCAAAAAGTAGTTTTTTAGGTTTCAGATTTAAGGTGTTGAATCACAAGACCTGCCCATAAATGATGAATTTAAAAACCAACAAATACCAACAGGATAAATACAATATGTTGTCAAAATCTACTAAATTATAGGAACATGTGCCTTATTAAACGCAAAGGATGGTTAAAAAAAAAACAGTGCTCTGTTGTCCTCTGGTGTGATTTCATTATTATATGCTATTCATAAAACATACAAACATACTGTATTTCATGGAAAATATTTATTACAGCTTACCAACCCTTAGATGTGGGAACTTTTATTTATCACTTGAGGCAGCCATGGTTGTCATCCAGACTTGACTTCAAATATGGAAAAGAAAAAGTGCAGCGCTTATAAATTCTACGGTGCTAATCAAACATACAATGCCATAGCAAATGCATAAAACGAATCACAGGTGACTGTAAGTGAATATATACAAAAATTTCAGTGAAGCGGCGTGGCGTAGCGCTGTAGTGCACAAATAATAAACAGTGCCACGCTGAAATGACAGCGCCAAAAGGTGACAAATAAGTGACAGATGGATGAACAATCCAATAAATGTAATGTATGAAACTCAATAAATAAAAAGTCCAAAAGAAATATTCGTGATGTCGAGTGAAGCGTGAATCCGTGATAGATCCCTCTGTATAATGCACTCACCAGAAGCACGTAAAGTATGCGCATAGAAATCAAAGGACTTTAGCTCCTCCAACAGGTCAGCCTCATCCACATTCATACACAGTGTGAGGAAATCCACAGCAGGTATATACCAGAGCAGGAACTATATCCAGTAAAATGTTCCACTTTCAGCACACCAAAGGAGCTCAACCTTGAAGGGAATAGCTCAACAAACGAGCCCAGAAAGAAAAGCGCTAATGGTGTAGTAATGTATTGAAAATTCAATAAGCATCCACGTGGAGCAATAAAAACAAGTGTGTTCCACTTACAAAGATGGCCACCGGACCTTCGTGAGGACGCAGCGGCGTGACAGCAGTACGAAGGCTCATCCTGACGCGTTTCGTGCGCACGCACGTTATCAAAGGGGTCCCCCTCCGGCCCGGCGGCTATCTTTGTAAGTGGAACACTCTTGTCTATATTGCTCCACGTGGATGCTTCTTGAATTTTCAATAAAACAGCTTGATTCCCCTATCAATACAGTCTGTGTTTGATGAGGGAATCCCTCTCGTGGAGCTGTTGTGTTCTCTCGGCAGGGGGAGCCATCCCCACTGGGAGAACACCGTGATTACTGCTAGTGGCTCTAATATCGATCAACTTGGGTACATTCAGCTTGCCCATACATGGTCCCCGGCCAAGATTCAAACCGTCTATGGCCGGCTTAAAGGATAAGTTCCCTTGAGAGACCATGTTGCACCCATATTTAGAGTGTCATTCGCTCCAATTCTCCGCCTTCCCGCCGACAGAACTCCCTTGTCTGTAACAGCAGGCGAAGGATTTTCTCACCGCACCTGCTGTCACATTTTGAAAACGGCGTGGCTGTGCAGGGCTCCGCCCACACAGTAGTCACATTATTCATTCACAGGGATCTGTGAATGAAAAAACTACAAGTCCTTTTGGTCACTGTGGCAGGCAGACATGTAGTATCCATGGACTGCAGGGGAGTTGATCAGAATCCCCATAGTTCAATCATGCTGCCTAAGGCTCAGGAACTGTCTGTATATTCAGAGGTAAGGCAGAGAGCTCTAGGCAGTGTCTGCAGGAGCCTGGCATTGCACCCGCAATCCACTGATCATGGGTACAATGCTCTGCAGGTTCCAGTGGGGGAAAAAAATAAATGCACAATTTTTTTTCTCCTGCAAGAATATGTGCCTTTATTATTATTTTCACAAACTTATGCGGGCCATAGACTAGATGAAAAACGACCAAAAATCGGCTGATTTTCGAATCGTTAGTGCGGAAATCGGTCAGCCGGTTTTAGATTATCGCTCCTGCTGGAAAATAATCAACCAAATTTGTCGTTTTGGCGATTTTCGTGGCAATGATGGACAAATTTGCCGATCTTTTTTCGCTTTTTAAAAATGTGCCTGAGCAGTGACATGAAAGAAGGAAAAGAAGAAAAGAAAAAAAATAGAATATGAAGAAGAAGAAAAAAAGAATTTCAGTCCGATATTATATTTTACATTTAAAAGTATAGCAACATTGTATCCGAATAGAAACATCTGTATCCGAAATGGATACAAATAGATACAATGTTGCAACATTTTCTTCTGCATATTCTATTTCTTCTTTTTATTCGTATTCTATTTCTTCTTCATATTCTATTTCTTCTTTTTATTCGTATTCTATTTCTTCTTCTTCATATTCTATTTCTTCTTTTTTTTCGTATTCTATTTCTTCTTCGTCATATTCTATTCTTTTTCTTCATATTCTATTTCTTCTTCTTCGTCATATTCTATTCTTTTTCTTCATATTGTATTTCTTCTTCTTCTGCCTATATGCTATATAATTGCCGGCCGTAGACGAGATGAAAATCAGCCGACCTTTTTTTACCAATAATGGTAATGTCGGCTGACCGATTTTTTTTTTTTTTTTTTTTTTGTTTTTTTTTTTGTTTCTTTTTAAAAAACGTCCAGTTTTCTCCCCATCTATGGCCTGCATTAGCCTTTTAATAGGGAGCAACAAGGACACTTCTGTCAAAATCAATAGGTATTTTTTGTACTTGCTGAAAATTTTCCGAAAGTAGAAATGAGTTCAACCAGCACATTGTGATGCTGCAGTTTTTACAATTTTTGTATTTGGGTTTACCCCTGGTTCACATGTATGCGGCCGTGCGGGCACGAGAGCCCATTCATTTGAATGGACTCCCGTTCCCCATGACACGCAGGGAAGAAATCCCTGCACTTCTTCTGAAAACCTCGGTTCCCAATACAGCTGCGTTTTCCAGTGCGGACGGCGTGCCATTAGAACTAATGGCGCCCGCCCGCGGGTCCGCATTCCTCTGTGCGGGTGGTGCGGCTGCATGGATTTTCGTGCGGATCCTCAGCCGCATCACCCACACAGATGTGAACCTAGGGTTAGAGACTTCACGCTCCGTTCACATCAGGCGATTTGGAATCACAGACAGAATGTGCAGCACATGTTTGGGTGCCGTTTTTCTTAGTGACACGGTGCGATTCTGCCACTATTATTGTGGGACAAAATTGCACAGCAATCGTGGCAAAACATGAGTTTAAAAGTTTGCAATAGGCTTGTCGCCCAATAGGGAGCAGGAGCCTCTTTTGGGGAACAAATACGCATAGGGCAGCCCATTGAACAATCACATGCAAATCAGTCATCATTTGTTAGACATGCATTTCTGCTGAATTTTTTGTTGCTATTCTGTCTCTGTGTTACAATACACCGAACATTCGATTTTTACACTGATCATTTCTTTGTGAGTGGGCGAACGTTCAACATCAGCAGGGGATCAAATACTTATTTTCTTCACTGTATCTGCATGTCTGTGTCCACATTGATGCTACTTTAGGCCCATTTTAATAACAAAAAAAAAATCTCTTGAATAAAAATACAGACCCCACTATCTCTGGCGCACAGAACTGTCCCCCTTGTGTGTTTACCACCTCTGATTCAATATGGTACTGTATGCGTTGCATTAACTGATGCTAATTTTATATTTGCAGGCAATGTAGGAACATTGAAAGAGCACATCTATATCCTAAAGGAGGGTTCCAGTTACAGGATTAAAATTACATTTATGGTAAGGTTAAAGCATTAAACATTCTTCCAGGCTCCTCCTTATGTTCAGCACATGGCTGTGCTATTTCCCTTCTTGCATGCACCCCATTTCCTGCCAACATCACTTCCTGTTTAACTAGCCTTTTTGAACCAGTTAAACAAGTTAATTAGCATTTAAATAAAGGAAGGCCAGCTTCTGTCTCTATATTATTCCATATATGTATGCTAAAAAAAATAACTAAAATAGCCACGGCAACACAAAATGATGTATTGTTGGGTACACAGTAACACATATTGTACATGGTATAGAACAGTAGCGATTTGGAACCTTACTGGAGCCAAAAGGGTTCTGTTCAATATCTAATAAGAGGCAGCAGGTGTCTGGGCCCTACTCATTAGAGCCTACTCTGTGTTCGAGAAGAGGAGGTATGAAGGCTATACTAGAGCGTACTATTTATTGGAAACGGATGATATGAGGGTCCTTCTTGTTAGCGCTTACGATCTAAAACAAAACACGGATATATGGGGTTCTGCTCAGTGCAGTTTTCTGATAGGTATCAGGAAGCATGAGCAGGCCCTGTTGGGGCTTACTGTCTAGTACAGAACAAAAGGTATGAGGGTTCTCCTCAGAGCTTACTATCTGATAGGTAAAAGGATGCATGAGGGTCCTGCTCTTTAGAGCTTACTGTATAATATTAAACAGAAGATATGTGGGATCTGCTCATTAAAGCTTACTATCTAATAGGGAACAGAAGATATTAGGGGCCCGCTCAGTAAGGTTCACAGTCTCATAGGGAAAAAGAAGGTATGAGAAGCATGCTCAATAGAGCTTATGATCTGATGGGGAAGAAGAGATAAAAGGATCCTGCTCATTGGCACCCACTGTCTAATAGGAAGGAGTAGGTATGAGGGCATCATATAAGCCCATTAGAGCTTACTATCTGATAAGAATGGGAGAATATGGCGGCCCTGCTCATTAGAGCTTGTTATCTAATAATAATAAATGGAAATGAAAATATGAGGGCTTTGCCCAATAGAGCTTACTATCTAATAAGGAAAGGAGAGTATGACAACCCTGCTCATTAGAGCTTGTTATCTAATAAAGAATGGAATAGAAAATATGAGGGCTTTGCCCAATAGAGCTTATTATCTAATAAGGAAGGGACAGTATGACGACCCTGCTCATTAGAGCTTGTTATCTAATAAAGATTGGAATAGAAAATATGAGGGCTTTGCCCAATAGAGCTTACTATCTAATAAGGAAGGGAGAGTATGGCGACCCTACTCATTAGAGCTTGTTATCTAATAAGGAATGGAACAGAAAATATGAGGGCTTTGACCAATAGAGCTTGCTCTCTAAGAAGAAAATAGAAGTAGGAGGACCCTGCTCATTAGCACTTACTACCTAAAGGAAAGCAGAAGGTATGAGGGCTCTGCTCATTAGAGCTTATGTTCTTCTAGGAAAGAGGAGGTATGAAGGCCCTGCTCATTGGCACCTATTATCTAATAAGTAGAGTGTATGAGGACCCTGCTTATTAGAACCCAAAATCTATTTCGGAGGAGGAAGAAAAAGGGCCCTGCTCATAGGGAACAATAGGTATGAGGTCCTGCTGTTTAGAGCTTACAATCTAATAGGATAGAGTTTTTGGGGCCCCTACACATTAGACTCCTAATAGGTAACAAAGCGCATCAGAGAAGTCTTTGTTGAAGCCTACTGTCTAATACGGAACGCATGCAAAGCGTTTTCAAGCTACTCAAATGGCCAAAACACTGAACACAGGATGTTCCTACCAAGCTTGTCACACACACTAATGACCAATTCACACCTCAGACCTCTCCCACCCTTGGAAACAAAAGATATGTTAATGAGCATTCACACCTCAAATTCCTCATGAAGACCCCCTGCCAGGTGCCCTTAATGACTCCCTCCACCAGACACCTTTCCCACCCTTGGAAACAAAAGAAATGTTAATGAGCAACTCACACCTAAGCTAATCTCAACACATACTGCTGTCTCTACTTCTACTCTCTGTATTTCTCTGAAACAGTCTGAAATAGTTAATAATTTACCACTTTTCAGTGCATTCTGGGCATTCGGGAGGTTCTCCTGTGCTTATCTTTAAAAAACGCTTTAAAACGCAAACGCTCATAAACGCGGCTAAACAGCCGTTTTTTAACCTACGTTTTCCAGCAGTTTCCATCGTCCAGAAGTGTCCCGTGTACATGGGGCCTAATAAGGAACAGAAGATATGAGGGTCCTGCTCTCATTAAAGCTTACTATCGAATATGGAACAAAACGTATTAGGGTGCTGGTTTTAAGAGTTTACAATATAAAAGAAAATAGACACAAGGGACCTGCTCTTTTGAGCCTGCTGTCTAATACGGAGCCTGAGATATGAGGGTTGTGCTTATTAAAGCATTTTCAGTTGCTGACTTTAGCTTCTAGAAATTTTACATGCCTGGCTGTCCTGCTGATGCATTGGTTTTAATATTTTGAGTCACTGACCCAAAAGCATAAAGATGCTACATTCTAAATTTATCCAGCTTTCATTTGCTGCAAGCCTAATTGCCTAGTTGGCCGGTCAACTAGTTCTTCAGTAGGAGGCCAGCATAAAAAGTGTGTTTTTATGGTGTTTAGGAGAGCAGATAAGACCAAAGTATCCTGCAGAATAAGTAAATTAGGACCAATAAACACTGGTGGAGGTGTGTATGGAATGGGGATGATGGATGGAACAGTGTATACATTGTATGAGAATGGGAAGAACTTGAGGTATCAGATGACTGGAGACCATGATGGGCTTCTTTGAGAGCTGTGTTTTGATGGATGATGATGGATGGAACAGTGTGCACATTGTATGAGAATGGGAAGAACTTGAGGTATCAGATGACTGGAGACCATGATGGGCTTCTTTGAGAGGTGTGTTTTGATGGATGGAACAGTGTACACATTGTATGAGAATGGGAAGAACTTGAGGTATCAGATGACTGGAGACCATGATGGGCTTCTTTGAGAGGTGTGTTTTGATGGATGATGATGCATGGAACAGGGTGCACATTGTATGAGAATGGGAAGAACTTGAGGTATCAGATGACTGGAGACCATGATGGGCTTCTTTGAGAGGTGTGTTTTGATGGATGATGATGGATGGAACAGTGTGCACATTGTATGAGAATGGGAAGAACTTGAGGTATCAGATGACTGGAGACCATGATGGGCTTCTTTAAGAGGTGTGTTTTGATGGATGGAACAGGGTGCACATTGTATGAGAATGGGAAGAACTTGAGGTATCAGATGACTGGAGACCATGAAGGGCTTCTTTGAGAGGTGTGTTTTGATGGATGATGATGGATGGAACAGTGTGCACATTGTATGAGAATGGGAAGAACTTGAGGTATCAGATGACTGGAGACCATGATGGGCTTCTTTGAGAGGTGTGTTTTGATGGATGGAACAGTGTACACATTGTATGAGAATGGGAAGAACTTGAGGTATCAGATGACTGGAGACCATGATGGGCTTCTTTGAGAGGTGTGTTTTGATGGATGATGATGGATGGAACAGTGTGCACATTGTATGAGAATGGGAAGAACTTGAGGTATCAGATGACTGGAGACCATGATGGGCTTCTTTGAGAGGTGTGTTTTGATGGATGGAACAGTGTACACATTGTATGAGAATGGGAAGAACTTGAGGTATCAGATGACTGGAGACCATGATGGGCTTCTTTGAGAGGTGTGTTTTGATGGATGATGATGGATGGAACAGTGTGCACATTGTATGAGAATGGGAAGAACTTGAGGTATCAGATGACTGGAGACCATGATGGGCTTCTTTAAGAGGTGTGTTTTGATGGATGGAACAGGGTGCACATTGTATGAGAATGGGAAGAACTTGAGGTATCAGATGACTGGAGACCATGAAGGGCTTCTTTGAGAGGTGTGTTTTGATGGATGGAACAGGGTGCACATTGTATGAGAATGGGAAGAACTTGAGGTATCAGATGACTGGAGACCATGATGGGCTTCTTTGAGAGCTGTGTTTTTTAGGGAGATATTAAAGAATGTTACCGATTCTTCTTCTGCCGCTCATTTTTGGGGGACTCCTGATTGCTTATGTGTCTATTATCATGTTTTGTTAACAGCTAAATAAACATCATTTTAAAAAAAAAGTATTCCCGGGTGGTCTATGTTTGTGTCCCAGAACCTTCAAGTGCTGATGCATGGTCTCCTTTTCTATTCACAGTCTGTTTTATTTTTCTTCCAGGTCAACAGGGAAATTGTATCTGGGCTGAAATATGTAATGCATACCTTCAAGACCGGAATTAAAGGTAACTTTTCTAATAAAAATAACATGTATTAAATGAAATGGGTAACAATCTAAACTTTCTCAGCATAGCTACTTTGAAAAAAGTTATTTTTATCTTTCCAAGTTCATAAGCACTCCACATTGCGTAAAGCAAAAACCCCATTCAAAGCTTTGTTTCAGTATTTTCATGGCTGCTGGCCAGCAATCTCTTGCTGTCTTCTTTAGTCTCTGAGACTGCAAGAGTTTGATTTTTAAGGCTTCCATTTTCACCCATCTGCTGCTACAATTCCAATGCCTAATGATGGCACCCTGTTATATAATTACATTGACCACCCTGTTATAGAGTATTGTTACATTGGCCACCCTATTATATAGTTACATCTGATTCAAGAAACATTGTTGGCTGTGTGGATTTGTCAGATATCCAGCAATAGTCCTGCTGTAAGAAATTCACACCTTCATTGAGGCCTTGTGAAGGGGAGGAGATACAGAAAGTATTACAGGGAAATCTTGAAACTGTAAAATCCATGAGAACAAATAACTGGCATTTGTTTAAACCAAAGATTGGGCAAGGCTTTAGATAAGGAAAGTGAGCATTATAATAAGCCCCAACTGACCTCTTTAGCTGCAGCCGCTGTGGAACAATTAATTCTTAAAGAGCATAATGGAGGCACCGTAGTCTAGTTCTAATCCGTTTATATGTGTGTGTGTGTGTGTGTGTGTGTATATATATGTATATGTATATATATGTGTGTGTGTGTACAGTGTATAAAACTGTATGTTTCCTTTTAAACTAGATCAAAAATAGTCAGTTTAAAAATAAAACATTTTCTTTTTGCCAACAGTTGACAAAGAGACGCACATGGTTGGCAGCTACGGGCCTCGGAGCGAACCGTATGAATTCCTAACGCCACAAGAGGATGCTCCAAAAGGAATGATTGCCCGCGGGAAGTATACCATTAAGTCCTACTTCACAGATGACGACAAAACCGACCACTTGTCCTGGGATTGGAAATTGGATATAAAAAAGGAGTGGAAGGACTAGATCAGGGGGGAAAAAAACCCACCATGACTTCGTCGTCATCTTAATTAGGGGAAAATAATGATTCTGCATATTAAAAATTGTACAAGATTTATTATGGTTTCTACATCTGTTTTCTAATTGTTTTCTTGTAGTTTCTAAGAAAAAAAAACAATATACAAACATGTAAAGACATTATTTAATAAAGAGAAAACTTTAACAAACTTCTTATGTGGCACTGTAAAAGGTTTTTGACAAAAAGAACGAATGTAGGATATTGAACACGTAGCTTTCCTATCGGATGCAGACTGGTACCTCCTGTTTTTATGCTTCACTGAGAATCTTTCACTTTGGGGCATTTCAATGGACATATTTTAAAGGGTAGCTCCGCACATTTGGATCAGTGTTGGTGGCTTAAAGTGGGAGTCCGCTTTTGATTTTGGGTAGAGTAGGGAAGAGTAAGACCTTCTGCTGTGCTCATTACTTCCTGTTCTGGAGATCATGTGGGCAATGTCTCCATCAGGGACACAGAGCAGTAAAAGCCTGCCAGAGGTTTAGATGGCTTTCCAACTCCTTCCAGCAAATGGCATCATTGTACTGCCTGCTGCAGCATGCCAACAACAGGGCACTGGAGGTATAGTATGGGACAAGCATGTACTATGTGCCTAGTCTCCACAAGCCCTTCTATTCACTCAACACAGCCCTTTTTTGCTTGAGAATAATATATTTCACCTATTTTATTCATGTTATTTACCTGTTAAAGCCTCCTATGTGTAGACATCCAGTGGCCCAGGGACTGCTGTTGGGTGCCGCCATCTTGGAAGTGACATTCTATAAAAGCCTTTCCCTTTTTACACCAAAGAAACCATAAAATACTTTTTAGGTCTTGGGGAACCCATGCTAAAACCAATTCATTGGAGAGCAATGGGGAAAATGCCCCCTACATTGCTGGTCAGTAGGAGGAATGCAACCTTACAGTGGTGGTCAGAATGCCACCCTTACAGACCACTGTAAGAGATTGTTGGTGTCATGCTACTGGCTTTGCCAAGTGGTAAAGGCAGCATTGGATGGGGAGGGGGGGTCAAGCATCCACAGCTCAAAGAACCCCCAGCAACCTCTTGAAGAATCCTTGGGTTCAATGAAACCCTGGTTGAATGGCTGCTCTGTAGTATTCCCCTTCACTCTTTCTGCACCTGCTCCATAAAAGGGTATATAGCAAGGAGCTGGGCCAGCACAGACAACAATTAGACATTTCCAGAGGAGGAAAGAGGGTTGGACTCCGCACTTAATGAAATTTTCACTCCTAAGATGCTGCTCAGTAATTCCACACAATTGCACTTATTTTGCTGTTGGGTGCGCTCCTACACCTTCTCACTTTCAGTGTCTTTTAGGACCTCACAGGCCTGGACTCATGATGCAGAGGGTGATGGGGTGGAGTTGCGGGCAGTCAGCCTGAAGAAGCCCTGGAGACACCCAGAAGTGGTAGAGGTGTCACAAATGAGGCGACTACTCAAAATGAAGGTCAATTTAGGCCATATCCTGATATGAAAGCACTCCCTCTCTGCTTGACAACTGGGCTCCCTTTCCTACGGACTACATAATGGCTGCAATTATGACTTTGCATTTGAAAATAATGCTGAGCAGCATTTCCCCTTTCTTTTCATTAATGGCTCTGAGGCGTATTATGAATAATTTGGCAGAGAGAAAAGTTTAATGGCTCAGCATAGTTTTTAGAGTTATTGATTGAGTCTAAGTACCTAGAGAAGAGGCATTGATTTTTAATGGTCACTGGACTGCCTAAAATGTACCGAACTTGAGTTTAAGGAGACCAGTCATGTTTTCACTGATGCAAGCATCTGCCGATTCAGCCTTAGGGCTCATCCTTGGAAAAAAAAAAAAAAGTTTGTAAATGTCTACGCAGCTTTGTGTTAAAGCTTAATCGAACTTTCAGTTTAAATTGGTTAAATACTTTCTAGGTGCAAGAAAAGGAATTATGTTCAGTCATGAGCAGAAAAGCCTGTCCCCTACCAGCATGCTTCAGAATAGAATTTTTAGAAGCAGTGGTCTCTCTGCAGCAGTCCAACACGCACCCTGCTTAGTCAAAGCTAGAGATCGTTATTTATCAAAGCTTTTGGCCCCTGCATATTGGAAAGCTCTAGCCACCGCCCTTTGCTGATGCCAACAGAGAAACAGGGCACACCTAGAGCTTTCCATAAGTGCTGCACCCTCCAGAGCCTAGATCTTTCATGGAGCCCAGTTAACCAGATGACCGCCTTGTGATGCCCGACTTTCATGCCGAGCCGTAAACCAGGCTTCACCCCAAACAGCCCCCTATACCAATCTTCAACCAGTAAGGACTCCAAGGGTAGGACAGCTACCCTAAATCCCCACAGGTCACATAACCAGTCTTCACCCCAAAAGCCTCCTGCACCAATTTTCAGTAAGGTTTCCCATGGTAGGAAAGCCACCCTAAATCCCTGCAGGTCACATAACCAGGCTTCACCCCAAAGAGCTTCCTGCACCAATTTTCAACCAGTACGGATTCCCATGGTAGGAAAGCCACCCTAAATCCCTGCAGGTCACATAACCAGGCTTCACCCCAAAGAGCCCCCTTTACCAATCTTCAACCAGTAAGGACTCCAAGGGTAGGACAGCCACCCTAAATCCCTGCAGGTCGCATAACGAGGCTTCACCCCAAAGAGCCCCCTTTACCAATTTTCAACCAGTAAGGACTCCAAGGGTAGGATAGCCACCCTAAATCCCTGCAGGTCACCTAACCAAGCTTCACCCCAAAGAACGTCCTGCACAAATTTTCAACCAGTAAAGATTCCCATGGTAGAAAAGCCACCCTAAATCCCTGCAGGTCACATAACCTGGCATCACCCCAAAGTGCCTCCTGCACCAATCTTAAACCAGTAGGGATTCCCATGGTAGGAAAGCCACTCTAAATCTATGCAGGTCACATAATCAGGCTTCACCCCAAAGAGCCCCCTTACCAATTTTCAACCAGTAAGGACTCCAAGGGTAGGAAAGCTACCCTAAATCCCTGCAGGTCACATAACCAGGCTTCACCCCAAAGAGCCTACTGCACCAATCTTCAAACAGTATGGATTCCCATGTTTGGAAAGCCACCCTAAATCCCAGCAGGTCACATAACCTTTTAATGGAGACCTGTCACCTCTTACCAACCATAATGGTAACCCTCATGTTCCCCTCACTCAGGCTACGTTCACACATAGCATCTTGTGAATGCACATTTTTGCGTTTTTTTTTTTTGTTTTGTTTAGTTTTTGTGCATTTTCATGCTACACACATAGGTCAGAGCATTCATTTCACTGGGCTGACCTACGTGGGACAAGTGCGCCAAGAGAGCTGATGTACCTTTCTGGATGTTGAGCTTTGCCACGTTTGTCATGCGTTTTGATGCACATGAAGACACACGTGCTTGCTGCTTTTGGGGTGCCAATAACATTGAAAGGCACTGTATGTGCAACACTTTTGTGTTTTGTGAACCTGTATGAAAATGTGCTTTTGTGCGCATTCATGAAATGTTCAGGTGTGAATGCAGCCTCAATGTACAGCGCATTACTTGGATCATCAGAGCCCAGCTTCGGCTAAATGCTGTCTGGTAATAGCAGGAGCGCCGTGTTCCTGTGGCAGTCACGAAGCATCCAGAAGATGATTTCGAACCACTTACACAAATGGCAGAAAAGTGCCGAGGCGAAGCTCCATTTGCTGAGCTCATTATCTCCTGCCTGTGTGCCAAATTGCAAGAACAAAGCAAACTAAGGATGCAGAGGTTACCGAGAGCTCTCCAGGTCTGAGAATAGCACAGCAAACCCTTTATTAAATGCCATATTCCTGATAAAAATCATTAA
The DNA here is from genome assembly GCF_062004578.1 of Staurois parvus. NCBI lineage: Eukaryota > Metazoa > Chordata > Amphibia > Anura > Ranidae > Staurois > Staurois parvus. The sequence continues at coordinate 134,051 of NW_028318856.1, read as the reverse complement.
AGCGGAGCTCCAGTTAAAGCTAAAGAAAAGTCACCAGCTGCAAAAACTGCAGCTGCTGACTGAAAAAACAGCCACATACCTGTCCCACAATCCCACGATGTGGCACTGGTCATCCTCGCTCCTCAGAGCCAGCTTGTGGCTTCACAGCCGGGTGCCCACTGCGCATGCACGAGTAGATCTGCGCCCTGTGAATGGTCTCGTCTTCTGAGACCCGTCACGTGTCCCAGAAGACTACGGGTAGGGAGGGAGGGAGGACAACTTCTGCTTCCGATCATCTAGGTGGGGAAGTGGGAGTGGGCATCTGTCAAAATCAGATACCCGCTCCCCAAAGGTGCCAGTTCCTCATGGGGCGTGGGGAACCAGTACTTAAAGTGGAACTTCCTCTTTTGGGTGGAGCTCTGCTTTAAACATAAATACAGCTAGTACAAGTAGCTGAATGTGTTCTTATTTTTCCTTCCTATAACCCTCTGGACTACAGAACTGGGAGTGGCTACACTCCCAGCCAATCCCATTGCACTGTGATGTAATTTTTAATAATCTGAGCACAGAAATTACCACATTGGCCTGGAGACACACCTTGATTATGTCCAATTAGCCAACTCCTGGCGGTGAAGGGGGAGGGATTGTTAGTGACCAAGTTGTATTGGTCAGCTTTATGTGAGAAAAGTCAAGTCAGTGACCTGGCTATGTTTTCTAGAATTAAAAATGCACCAATTGAAGGAGCTCCAGACCAAATGATAGAAGAGTCCAAATTAATGTATTGGTTTGCACTAAAAGACAGACGTGTTTCATGGGCCAGAAACCAATCCCCTTATTGGGCTAAAAATGGAGCCAAGTATTTATCTTTCATAAGTACCTCAGCCTCATTACATTAATATACAACCAATGTCGAAACCTTTTTTTCAGTTGTGTATAGAATAAGGGAAGGTTATAACCCCTGTCAGTTTTTTTTATACCTATGGGGATATTTTCCTTCACTTCCTGTGCTAAAACAGGAAATGAGAGGAAATCCCTCCAAGGTGAGGGACTCTTTGGTTGTCACCAGAATTTGTGTCCCATTGGAAGATTTCACATCCATTCCTGCTCTGGGAACCAAAATTTCGGATTTTCTTTCACTTTCGATAATAATGGTCATCAGGACAAATGTAGGGGGTGAATCTCCCTAATGTTGCCACAGACAGCTATAGAAACCCAACAATGGGTTCTAATTCCTCTTACCTATAGAAGTCCCTCTCCACTCTTTATCAAAAAAAAAATTAATTAGTTCTACCTTAAAGATCTTGATTCTTCCATTAGCCTAGTCATGACCAGTCATCTATAAAGTCATAATCCAACTATGTATTTCTGATCAGGAATACCTGAAGATTGAATTACAGGATAAAACAAACAATTTTTCCTTTCAGCCCATGTTGTAGTAGACTGTTTTGTGTGGTTGACTAACTAAGCATTTATTCACTTTGCCCTTCAAGATTGGCAGCTACCGTCTCAGAGTTTGATAGGTCCAGGTAAATATTTAAACAAACCATAATGTGTGTTTCAAAAGCCAGTAGTAAATTTCCACGAGTGCCGACGAAGTCAGCGTCACAGGCTCCGAGCCTTTATCTGCTGTCCCCGTGTTTACCTCTCTCCTCTGAGGCTTCTACCAGTTCTCCAGACTGACCCCACTCTTCCTCCTCTCACCATGAGGTGGATCCACCTTCTACTGCTCGGCCTTTTCTCCTTCTGCCATGTAAGAGCTGAAGGCTCCCAAAATGCCACCTCTGCTGAGTCCTCTGAGGCATCCAGTGAAGAAGAGAGCGATGACATCCTAGAAGAAGACCATGTGTTGGTCCTGAACTCCAAGAACTTTGACAATGCTCTGCAGACCTACAAGTATCTTTTGGTTGAATTTTGTAAGTATCAAGAAGTCATCCTTCGTAATAAGCTTTCATCCTACTGACTTAATTTTCATCGTCTGGGTTGCATTATCAAATTCCAGAAATTTTGACCCTGAATGACAACTAGATTTGTGGTTTAGGATTTGGCACATGGCCTTACAGCCTTCTCTTGGAATGTACTTCCACCACAAATAGCCACCCATTGATTTAAATTAGAAGCAGTAAAGGTAGCATACATGCGAATGTACACGTGTGCGAATGTACATTCCAAATGCAGATGGTGTACATCCAGAGCATATGTTTGTGCAAATGCTTTACACTACCCCTAAATCTTTTAATTCATCTCAAAGGGTGGCTGTATGTGGTGGCAGCGGGTCTCAGGACAGGATTACACAGGCTCTCCGTGCTCTATTGCCATGGGCATGAAGCTTTACTGTGGCGAAACCAAGGAAGATTTGTGTTGTATTTTGTCCCTATAGGTTACTAATCTTTCCTTTGCCTTACTAAACAAAGCTCCAAAATATTTCCCTCTGGGTCACCTTGTCCATAAAGTGAGGTTGCTTTACTAAAAGAGTAGAGCATGTTCACTTTTAAAATGAATTTTCACTTATTGTACTAAAAGGCGAAACAAAAATTTGCATCGTAAAGAACATCCAATCATGCACGGAAAATAGAAAAACAGGATTTTTGCTTGCACGTGATTGGATGATTGAAGCCAGCACAACCTCACCACCTTCAGTAAAAATCCACTTTGCAAAGAGAAAAATCTCTTAGCTTAGCAAAGGAGGTGAAGCTGTATGGATTTCAATCGGCCAATCATAAATCCTAATTTTTTCCTTATTTATTTATTCCAGGTACTTATATAGCGCCGTCAATTTACACAGCGCTTTACATATATATAGTACATTCACATCAGTCCCTAACCCTCAAGGGGCGTACAATCTAAGGTCCCTAACCCTCAAGGGACATACAATCTAAGGTCCCTAACCCTCATGGGGCGTACAATCTAAGGTCCCCAACCCTCAAGGGGGTACAATCTAAGGTCCCTAACCCTCAAGGGACATACAATCTAAGGTCCCTAACCCTCAAGGGGCGTACAATCTAAGGTCCCTAACCCTCAAGGGGCGTACAATCTAAGGTCCCTAACCCTCAAGGGGCGTACAATCTAAGGTCCCTAACCCTCAAGGGGGTACAATCTAAGGTCCCTAACCCTCAAGGGACATACAATCTAAGGTCCCTAACCCTCAAGGGGCGTACAATCTAAGGTCCCTAACCCTCAAGGGGCGTACAATCTAAGGTCCCTAACCCTCAAGGGACATACAATCTAAGGTCCCTAACCTTCAAGGGGCGTACAATCTAAGGTCCCTAACTCACATTCATACATACACATACTAGGGGCAATTTAGACAGGGGCCAATTCATCTACGAGCATGTCTTTGGAGTGTGGGAGGAAACCGGAGTATCCGGAGGAAACCCACACAGGCACAGGGAGAACATGCAAACTCCAGGCAGGTGGTGCCGTGGTTGGGATTCGAACCCACGACCCTAGGACTGCCAGGTGGAAGTGCTAACCATGATTGGGTATATGAACAGTGATTTTAGCCTTTGTTTACTGAAACAAGTGAAAATTCACTTTAAAAATGAACGCCCTCAACTCCTTTAGTAAGTGAACCCCACTATATTAAGGCAAAATGTCATAGAGGAATACATTATGGAGACTGGGTTGGTAAGGCAGTGGAAAAAGTAGGAACCTATAGTGACCAAACAGAATACAAGAAAATTTGAAGCTGACGCCCCACACCACTGCTAAGAGGTAAAGATACAACTATATTCCAATAGAAGTCGGGGACAATCCAAAAAGTGTCAAAGTTTCAGAGGTCCAAAAGCACCCCCCCTCCCCCCCTAACCACTTCCAGTCCGGACACTTTTACCCCCTTCCTGTCCAGGCCAATTTTCAGCTTACAGTACTATCACACTTTGAATGACAATTGCACGGTCATGCAACACTGTACCCATAGGAATTTTTTTGAATTTTTTTTAGACAGATAAAACTTTCATTTGATGGTATTTATTCACCGCTGGGATTTTAATTTTTTTTTTGCTATACAAATGAAAAAGTCCAAAAATTTGGAAAAGTGTTTTTGTATACAAATTTATCAAATAAATAATCTTTCTTCATAAATCATGGCCAAAATTTATTCAGTTATCTTATTAGTAAAAAAAAAAAACCCAAATTAGTTTATAACCAAAAATTATATTTTATTTTACATTTTTTTTACATTTTTATTTTTTTTTTATATTATTTGGGTTTTTTGGGTTTTTTTTTTAAACATACTGTCACCCTAGCAGTACAGTGTCCCCATAGTGACACTGTACTACTTGTGGGGGGTGATGAAGATTTTTTTTTATACTGATCGCTTTTACACCCATAAAGGCTGTAAAAGCAAACATTTCTCCTTCTCTCTGGCTGCATTCTTGCAGCCATTGAGAAATACTGTGAGAGCTGTGATTGGTCACAGCTTGTCACATGGTACAAAGCAGTTGTGAATAGCCTTGTATCATGTGATCATTCACAGATTTCACACGTAGTAAGCAATGATGTCAGAAATGACATCTTGCTTACACCTATTCATGTGATCACTGATTGGCCAATCAGTGATCACATGATTGGGACCTCATACAGGTCCCGTACAGCGATTGGTGTTCCACTGTGTCCAGAGGACACAGTGTGCACCAGATCATGGTGCCACGCGCTCCCAGGGAGCGCGCACACAGTCCAAAATGGCATGCACCATTTATAAACGGCAACCCGCCCCTGGACTGCCACCGTCCGGCCATTTATATAACGGCCGGAAGGGAAGTGGTTACTCAGGGCTTGATTAACAATAATGTGACTGGACTAGACGTGAACTGGACCTTTAATATTCTTTTTTTAGAGAGTGATTGCAAGCTCAGGCCTTGACAGCAAAACCAGCTGCTCACAAGTCCTGTGTCTGCAGTCAAGCCCTGATGAAACGCGTTGGGAACTTTTTGGATTGTCCCCTTGAATTTCATTTTAACAATGTTGGCCCTCTTAGCAGAGGTCTGGCGCTTAAATTTAAATTTTTGTTACATTTCTTTACAAGCCGTGGAGACCATTGAGATCCTCCGGGGTGTAGAAGCTGCCTGCCCAGGAATCAGATAATTTACATAATTTAGGATAGCGACACCATTGAGAGAACCCTACGGGTCCAGCACTATCTTTTCCACTTTCCTTAACTGTTCAGCACAGACTCCAAATCTTTGGTTTGACAACAGTAAGCTGGAACCTTGTTGCAGTTTGTTATTGTATATGTATCTTGTTTATGTACTTTTTGATGTTTTATTGTGTTTTGCTAATGTGGCTGTACAAGGGCCCTTTTCTTATTATTATTAATATATAATAAAATACAAAACCCAATCTCAGGAGGAAATTCTTACAAAATTATGAGAAGAGGGCCCACAAATTGTGTAAGGGGTTTTACATGAACCTTTGATTTGTCACTATAATTGTCATCTCCGTGGTTTATCCCAAACCATATCCAATCAGATGAAAGGAAAGGTGATCTTTAGGACACTTTTGCAGTTTCTTACCCTGTTGTCCATAATCCACTGATCACTTTCTAAAATTATTGTTAGAAAAAGGATTTGGGTGTTTCAGGTGTGTACTTGTTTTGGGGTCGGCAGGGGCGGACTGACAACTCATGGGGCCCCCAAGCAATAGGGAATCATGGGGCCCCTGTGTCCTTGCCCAAACTCAGAAAAGCCTATGAAAAAGGTACCAGGGGCATCTCATGGGGCCCCCTACTGACCCCGGGCCCTCGAGCAGTGCCCGAGTTTCCAAATGGTCAGTCCGCCCCTGGGGGTCAGTGACTCAAAAGCTCTGAAATAAAACAGCATGAGAGCCAAGCGACCAGCATTTTCTTAATGGCAGCCTCTACCTCTTATAACAACAAATTATTCTGAGTCTCCTTTATTAGGAAAGCAGCTAGTTTGCATTAGTTATTTATTTCAGGTACTTATATAGTGCCATCAATTTACACAGCACGTTACATATATATTGTACATCCACATCAGTCCCTAACCCTCAAGGGGTGTACAATCTAAGGTCCCTAACCCTCAAGGGGTGTACAATCTAAGGTCCCTAACCCTCAAGGGGTGTACAATCTAAGGTCCCTAACCCTCAAGGGGCGTACAATCTAAGGTCCCTAACTCTCAAGGGGCGTACAATCTAAGGTCCCTAACCCTCAAGGGGCGTACAATCTAAGGTCCCTAACCCTCAAGGGGCGTACAATCTAAGGTCCCTAACCCTCAAGGGGTGTACAATCTAAGGTCCCTAACCCTCAAGGGGCATACAATCTAAGGTCCCTAACTCACATTCATACATACACATACTAGGGACAATTTAGACAGGAGCCGATTAACCTACCAGCATGTCTTTGGACTGTGGAAGGAAACCAGAGTACCCAGAGAAAACCCACACAGTCACAGAGAGAACATGCAAACTCCATGCAGGAGGCACCATGGTTGGGAATTGAACCCATGACCCATTTACTGCAAGGCAGACGTGTTAACCACTAAGCCACTGTGCCGGCTGTTTTTGCCTTCCCTCTCAGCTTCAGAAATTGAAGCAACACTTTAAACATATCTCCAAATATGGAATCATTATTCTTTAGAAAGAGTTCCCCTTTAAAAAAAAAAATCTATTCTGTGGGAAGCTGACAGGTGAGCGTCATTCTACGAAGGCCAATTCCCGGCTCCAATCTCCCGACCTCAGGTGTACATTTTCCCAGCAGTGACATTACAGTGCAAGGCTTTACTTGCAGAGTTCTCTATTAGCCTCATGAGATGTAAAAGCCAGGGCCGGACTGACCATTTGGAAACTCGGGCACTGCCCGAGGTCAGTAGGGGGCCCCAAGAGATTCCCCTGGTACCTTTTTCATAGGCTTTTTTGAGTTTGGGCAAGGACACAGGGGCCCCATGATCCCCTATTGCCCGGGGGCCCCATGAGTTGTCAGTCCGCCCCTGGTAAAGCCAAAAGGCCGGCCATCCTCTACCTCCGTTCTGTGGAACCACAAGGTTCCTCTTGAGGTGTTTAGAGGTTCCCTGAGCTGTGGCTGATTGACCTTCCGTCTAATGGTGCCTGCATAGTTCATGGGCCGATGGCACTGGAAAGAGAAGCAGTATGGCACCAATGATCTTTTTATAGTGGCTTGAAAAAGTATTCATACCCCTTGAAAGTTTCCACGTTTTGTCATGTTACAACCAAAAATGTAAATGTATTTTATTGGGATTGGATGTGATAGACCAACACAAAGTGGCTCATAATTGTGAAGTGGAAGGAAAATGTATTTATTTTTATTTATTTCAGGTACTAATAAAGCACCATCAATTATTTTGTATTATTATTATATTGTACATTCACATCAGTCCCTAAGGTCCCTAACCCTCAAGGGGCGTACAATCTAAGGTCCCTAACCCTCAAGGGGCGTACAATCTAAGGTCCCTAACCCTCAAGGGGCGTACAATCTAAAGTCCCTAACCCTCAAGGGGCGTACAATCTAAGGTCCCTAACCCTCAAGGGGCGTACAATCTAAGGTCCCTAACCCTCAAGGGGCGTACAATCTAAGGTCCCTAACCCTCAAGGGGCGTACAATCTAAAGTCCCTAACCCTCAAGGGGCGTACAATCTAAGGTCCCTAACCCTCAAGGGGTGTACAATCTAAGGTCCCTAACCCTCAAGGGGTGTACAATCTAAGGTCTCTAACCCTCACGGAGCGAACAATCTAAGGTCCCTAAGCCTCAAGGGGTGTAAAATCTAAGGGCCCTAACCCTCAAGGGGAGTACAATCTAAGGGCCCTAACCCTCAAGGGGTGTAAAATCTAAGGGCCCTAACCCTCAAGGGGAGTACAATCTAAGGTCCCTAAGCCTCAAGGGGTGTAAAATCTAAGGGCCCTAACCCTCAAGGGGAGTACAATCTAAGGTCCCTAAGCCTCAAGGGGTGTAAAATCTAAGGTCCCTAACCCTCAAGGGGAGTACAATCTAAGGGCCCTAACCCTCAAGGGGAGTACAATCTAATGTCCCTAACCCTCAAGGGGTGTACAATCTAAGGTCCCTAACCCTCAAGGGGTGTACAATCTAATGTCCCTAACCCTCAAGGGGCGTACAATCTAAGGTCCCTAACCCTCAAGGGGCGTACAATCTAAGGTCCCTAATCCTCAAGGGGCATACAATCTAAGGTCCCTAACCCTCAAGGGGCGTACAATCTAAGGTCCCTAACCCTCAAGGGGCGTACAATCTAAGGTCCCTAACCCTCAAGGGGCGTACAATCTAAGGTCCCTAATCCTCAAGGGGCGTACAATCTAAGGTCCCTAACCCTCAAGGGGTGTACAATCTAAGGTCCCTAACTCACATTCATACATACACATACTAGGAACAATTTAGACAGGAGCCAATTAACCTACCAGCATGTCTTTAGAGTATAGGAGGAAACCGGAGTACCTGGAGGAAACTGACACAGGCACAAGGAGAACATGCAAACTCCAGGCAGGTGGTGCTGTGGATGGGATTCAAACCAGCGACCCTAGTACTGCGAGGCGGAAGTACTAACCATTTAGCCGCTGTGCTGCCCAAATGAGAAATGGGTTTTACGTTTTTTTGCAAATAAGTTTAGCTTTGGAGCACCACCTGCACAGAGGTGACCCTCCAACAAAGCAGTTTACTAGAAAAACCCAAAAGCCTGTTAAGTACCGTAAATACTAAAGCTATTTCCTAAAGCTCATATACTACGACAAAAAAAAAACAGAATTAATGTAGAGATATAAATCTCACAGTTTAGGATTGGAGCACCACCTCCACAGAGGTGACCCCCCAGCAAAGCAGTCTACTAGAAAAGCCCAAAGCCTATTATGTAACTACTAAAGGTATGTCCTAAAGTTCATATACTATATTGCATTATATGTAATGCTGGCACTAATGACCCAATTCAGTACCCCTAGTGGGCATAATACATAACTCACCATCTATCCTGGAGCCCTGAAATAAAACAAAGAGAGATACATTACACCTAACTAGGACTAACTACTAACCAGGGGCGGACTGACCATTTGGAAACTCGGGCACTGCCCGAGGGCCCGGGGTCAATAGGGGGCCCCATGAGATGCCCCTGGTACCTTTTTCATAGGCTTTGTTGAGTTTGGGCAAGGACACAGGGGCCCCATGATCCCTTATTACCTGGGGGCCCCATGAGTTGTCAGTCCGCCCCTGTTACTAACTACACTAATATTAACAGAGCATTCCTGCCCCCCCTCAATATCGCCACACGATCTTTAAAGATAATTCTCTCCCAACTCCAGCCGCTCTTAATGTTCAGGAATTTAATCCAGAAATTGGGGAGGGGGGGCTGCACACAGAGGTTTTTTTACCTTCATGCATAGATTACATGAAGATAAAAAAACTTCAGCCTTTAGAACCACTTTAATGTTTACAGTAACAAGTGTATATTAATGCACTGAAATGGGACACTTACGCATCAAGCTTCAAGTTCTGCCACATATTTAAAGCTTTCTGTGACCCCGGTTTAGGAGATTTCCCTTTACTTCCTGTGTGGTCACCTGGACAGGAAGTGAGCAGACTCTCTATACTAGGACACAGAGGTCAGTGAAAGCATGTTTTTAGAGGAGTGATGCAAGCTTTATTGATATGTTAACATTGTACGCAACACGTTCCATAATTACATCCTGGGGCTGGCTCTGATAGTCTCCTGAGCAATCCAATGACAGGAACACTGAGAAGCACAATGAAATCCTTCCTTCATTAAAATAGCCAGTTCTGAGGAAGCATCCAGCATGAAACGCGTCGGAGCAGATTCTGTGTCTGCTTGCTATTTTAATAAAGGAAGTATTTTCCATCCCCATCATGTGCGGTGTTCCTGCTGTTTTTAAAATCAAGTTTTTATTATCGTTTGTGACCCAGTTGGAGACATTTCCCTTCCTTTCTAATGTGGTCACCAAGACAGGAAGTTAGGGAAATCTTCCCAGTGGGGAGGGGACACAGATACCAATAAAAGCTTGCCAAAGGTCTCCGACTCTTCCCCAGTCAATCACATGGTACAAGGCTGTTGTGAATAGCCCTGTACCATGTGACCTCTGTGATCAATCACAGATTTCACACATAGTAAGCAATGATGTCAGAAGTGACATCTTGCTTACTACTTTGCATGTGATCACTGATTGACCAATCAGTGATCACATGATCGGGACCTCGTACAGAGGTCCTGTCCGATGATCGGTGTTTCACTGTGTCCGGAGGACACAGCGGGCACTGGATCGCGGTGCTGCACGCTCCCAGGGAGCGCACAAAGCTAGAAATGGTAGGTGCCGTTTATGAATGGCAACCCGCCCCTGGAGTGCCACCACCCTGCCGTTTATAAACAGCAGGCGGACGGCAAGTGGTTAAAGTTGTTGTAAACCTCAGACATGAAATATGAACAAAGCACATCCCTCTATAGTGTGTACTTGTCTCAGTCCAGAGCAGACATGAAATATGAACAAAGCACATCCCTCTGTAGTGTGTACTTGTCTCAGTCCAGAGCAGACATGAAATATGAACAAAGCACATCCCCCTATAGTGTGTACTTGTCTCAGTCCAGAGCATACATGAAATATAAACAAAGCACATCCCTCTATAGTGTGTAATTGTCTCAGTCCAGAGCAGACGCGAAACATGAACAAAGCACATCCCTCTGTAGTGTGTACTTGTCTCAGTCCAGAGCAGACATGAAACATGAACAAAGCACATCCCTCTATAGTGTGTACTTGTCTCAGTCCAGAGCAGACATGAAATATGAACAAAGCACATCCCTCTGTAGTGTGTACTTGTCTCAGTCCAGAGCAGACATGAAATATGAACAAAGCACATCCCCCTATAGTGTGTACTTGTCTCAGTCCAGAGCATACATGAAATATAAACAAAGCACATCCCTCTATAGTGTGTAATTGTCTCAGTCCAGAGCAGACGCGAAACATGAACAAAGCACATCCCTCTGTAGTGTGTACTTGTCTCAGTCCAGAGCAGACATGAAACATGAACAAAGCACATCCCTCTGTAGTGTGTACTTGTCTCAGTCCAGAGCAGACATGAAACATGAACAAAGCACATCCCTCTGTAGTGTGTACTTGTCTCAGTCCAGAGCAGACATGAAACATGAACAAAGCACATCCCTCTGTAGTGTGTACTTGTCTCTATCCACGGCACTAAGTGTCATTTCTGTCTGCTGCCTCATTCCTCTGCTATCAGCATGAATCACTTATTACAAGTTTTCTTGACACCAAGACAATAATGGTGACAGGGGAGGAACCTCCAGCAGAATGACAGCCTCAGCTCTGTCCCTGTGTGCCGTTTGAAGGGAGGTGTGTCCTTTCCTCCAATCAGCTCTCAGAGCTCTCCTCACTGAGCTCTGCAGAGTGTGACCTCAGCTCTCCGCCCCCAGTATCTGGACTTTTAGACAAGCTTTATAAATTCAGCACTTTGAACAGATGTAGAGAAGAGTGTAGATAAACAGGTACAACTTATGTAGGAGGATTTGTTTTCATGTCTGTATCACCTGAGGCCAGTCCCTTCACTGGGTATATGCAAGGGTTACAACCGCTTTCACAGTGCCCCGGGATAAGGGAACATAATGTGTGATGTTTCTGGAGTGCCTCCTCTAACTGCTACATGTGAACATTTACGTCTTCTCTATTGCAGATGCACCATGGTGTGGCCACTGCCAGGAACTCGCCCCCAAGTACAGCCAGGCAGCGGAGGCCCTGAAGAGCCAGACGTCAGAGGCCCGGCTCGCCAAAGTGGACGCTACGGTGGCAAATGAATTGAGCGAAGAATTTGCTGTCAAGGGCTACCCCACCATCCTGTTCTTTAAGGAAGGAAACCGAACTAGTCGCATCGACTTTGGAGGTAACGTGGCAGGAGTAGAAGTATGGTTCTCTCACTCCGCACCATTGCTGCAAAGGCTAACAAGGAGGACACACCAACAGTACCCAGTGCCCCGGAGGGAACTGATCACAGGACACCAGCGCCGCACCGTGCTGTCCAATGTATACCGATGGTAACCTCTGATTTCCCCTCTTAGGCAGAAGAGACGCAGACGGAATCGTCAAATGGATCCTGAGGAAGATGGAGGCCTCCTCCGTGGTCATTGAAACACCCGCTGAAGCAGACGAGTTCATCAAGTCTCATGAGTATTCCGTCTTGGCCTTCTTCCAGGTGGGTCACCCTGGGCATGGCAGGTTCCCGTGCAGTGATCAGGTTCTAGAACCCTTCCCAAAGAAAAATCCCAAAGTGTGCCGTCTCTCATTCTAAAAATGCCGGTTGCCTGGCTGTCATCCTCCAATACGGACCTCCGACTTTTCTGATCTGCATGCTTGGTTAAGGTCAGTGAGTGGAGGGTCACACAGCCAGGTAACTAGCATTTTCAGGAGGGGAGCAGCAGTGACAATGCAGTTTAAAGTGGTTGTAAACCCTTACATATACCCAGTGAAGTGACTGGCCCCAGGGATGAAACAAATCCTCCTACAGGCCATTGTACATGTTTATCTGCAGCCTTCTCTTCTCTACAGCCATTCATGGACCAGAATGTATACCGCTTGTCTGGGATTTCAGAAAGCAGCGGGTGGAGAGTTGAGGTTACACTCTGCAGAGCTCAGTGAGTTCTGAGCTGATTGGAGGGAAGAGAAATCCCCCCCTTCACACAGCTCACAAAATCAGAGCTGAGGCTGTCAGTCACAGGCTGTGTGCTGGAGCTCTCTCCCCTATCACCTTTTTTCTCTTGGTGTCAGAAGATGCTGAATTTATAAAGTTTGTCTAGAAGTCCAGATAAAGGGGGTGGAGAGATGAAGTTACACTCTGCAGAGCTTAGTGAGTTCTGAGAGCTGATTGGAGGGAAGAGACACCCCCCCTTCACAGAGCTCACAGAATGAGAGCTGAGGCTGTCAGTCAAAGGCTGTGTGCTGGAGCTCTCTTCCATCACCTTTTTTCTCTTGGTGTCAAAAGGTGCTGAATTTATAAAGTGTTTCTAAAAGTCCAAATAAAGGGGGCGGAGAGATGAAGTTACAGCTAAGTGAGGAGAGCTCTGAGAGCTGATTGGAGGGAAGAGACGCACCTCCATTCACACGGCACACAGGGACAAAGCTGAAGCTGTCAATCTGCTGGAGGTTCCTCCCCTGTCAGCATTATTGTCTTGGTGTCAAGAAAACTTGTCAGAAGTGATTCATGCTGATAGCGGAGGAATTAGGCAGCAGACAGAAATGACACTTAGTGCTGTGGATTGAGACAAGTACACACTATTGAGGGATATGCTTTGTTCATATTTCATGTCTGCTCTGGACTGAGACAAGTACACACTATAGAGGGATGTGCTTTGTTCATATTTCATGTCTGAGGTTTAAGAAATCGATCTGTGTGGATTTACATGTCATGTAGTCATTCTGCTCCTCCCCAGGACCCCCAAGACGTGGATGTGAATACCTTTTATGAAGTTGCTGCTAGTTCGGAGGATTTCACGTTTGCCATCACACATAAGGAGGAATTATTCCAGAAGTACGGGGTCACTGCAGACACCGTCCTCTTCTTCACCAAGGTTCGATCTTCTCTACTTGCTGTCCAGGACTATTTCTTACATTTTTTGCACACCTGTTCAAATCAACATTTTTGGCTAGAAAATGACTTAAAACCTCATAAACGTTATATATTTTCTGAAAGCGGAGGTCGCTTGGTGGTTGGAATTTTTATGCAGTCATTTATCAAATGCAAATTTTCAGAAAAACACTCAAATACATTTTATTGCCCGCAAATACAATATAATACAAACTATAAAAGATGATGTGGCGTCAAGTAAAAAGATACCAAACATGTCAAGACTCAAAATTGCACGCATTCATGAAATGGCGGTAAACTATAGGTCCTAAAGTTGTTCATACATGACACCTTAACCCCTCGCCCTCCTGAGGATTCCCCCCCCCCCCCCCGACCAGGCCATTTTTTGCGATACGGCACGGCGTTACTTTAACTGACAATTGCGCGGTCATGCAACGCTGCCCCCAAATTTAATTTGTGTCCTTTTTTTCCCACAAATAGAACTTTCTTTTGGTGATATTTGATCATCTCTGCGGTTTTTATTTTTTGTGCTATAAACAAAAAAAGACCGATAATTTTGGAGAAAAAAAAAAACAATATTTTTGATTTTTTGCTATTTAACATGTCCAGTAAAATTTTTTTAAAAAATGTCATCATAAATTTAGGCCAAAATGTATTCTGCTCCATGTCTGTGCTAAAAAAAAAAATCTCAATACGTGTAAATTAATTAGTTTACGCGAAAGTTATAGTGTATACAAATGGCGGTATAGATACTGAGATTTTTTTTTTAATTTATATTTTTACTAGTAATGGTGGAGAGCAGCGACTTATAGCGGGACTGCAGCGGACATTCTGACACTGGAGGGGGGAACTGACTTGGTGTCACTGACATCCCCAGTGACACCAATACCGTGATCAGTGCTAAGAAAATGCACTGACACTGTACTAATGGCACTGGGCAGGAAAGGGTTAACATGAGGGGTGATCAAAGGGTTAACTGTGTGCTGCGAGTGTTTTACTAGGGGGCGGTGTCTGTGTGCTTCACTGTAAGCACACTTCTTTGGAGGGCTGTGTTGTGCAGTGTGCCCGAGCTGACAGGGAGGAGAACTGTTAGTAAGCAAAAACAGTTCTCCTCCTCGATGGAGATCCTGGGAAATCACCGGGCGCCAGCGAGTAATCACCGGCTGGGAGCCGGTGATCGACAGCCGCAGCTCTGAATTGCGGTGTGGGTAGGGAACGTGCGTGGCTCGCGTGCGCCTCCTACCTGGAAATGCAAAATCATATATATATATGCGTGATTTTGCACGCCCGTGCTGCCCTGTAGCAGTATTTCTGCTATAGAGCGGTCGGGAAGCGGTTAATAAAACTATTGTATTTTACAACACTGTTGCATACAGAATGGCTGGTTTTTGTTCTCATCATGCTGTTATATCATTCAAAAGGATGCACCTAAACCATCTATTATATCAGTCACTATTACTGCGCCCTCCTATCCCCATAGAGTAAAAAACAAAAGTGAGGCATACACCAGTTAGGCCTATTATCCCTAAAAACCTGATACTGGCCAATTTTACACTTCTGTATCTGAATTCTTGTAGTAAACAATAATTATATAAAGAAAACAAGAGATACTATGTATCATGTATCACGTATCACATTATATGATATACAGTATGTCTGTTTTCTTTATATCCTCTGAACTGCATATACATCTTTGAAAAAGAGGACTTTGTTCCAAGAAATGCATTGGCTGAAAATCAGCGTATTCCAGAACATCGCAGATGAATCATACACAACAGGGGTGTTTTAATAGGTCTTTTTAAGGTCCTTGCCAAAAAAAATCTATGAATGTCCAAAAAATGGAAATGCATTTATTTATTTATTTGTTAGGTGCCCACCCCTCTGTATTTTTCTATATTTTTTAAATCCCCCTTAGATACATACCACCAGAACTAGTGTCCTTCTTGGAGGATTTTCCCTCTATTCCTGTTCTAGTGACAACTCAGATGGACGGTAGTCACCAGGACGAGTGTGAATCCTCCAGGTGGGGACACACACAAAATAAAACTCACAGGGGGGTCTAACCCTTCCATATACTACATCCAAAGTTAAAAAAAAAAAGAATGTTTTGGCCTTGGATTCATTATATTTATCTGCTGGATTGTTTGGAGATTTTGGATGGCTGATTTTGTACAAATAAAATCCTTTGTTCTTTTAGTCCGGTGAGAAATATGAATATAAGTTGGACGAGGATCTGGGCTTGGACAAGGACGAGCTGTTTCGATTTCTGATGGCAAACAGCATGGATCTGGTCACAGAGTACAATGATCAGGTGAGTCTTCTCTGATTCTATTTAAAGGGTCTCTCTGTATTATTTCTTGGTCCGCCCAGTCCTTCCCAAACTAGTGGACATCTCCTGGTGGAGACGTCTTGAGCAGGATTGTCAGGGACTGGATTATTCTTCCTGGCCACTCGATAATGCATACCCTCACCCCCATCCCCCTTAAGATAGACTAGAGCCACAAGTACCTCCACCCTCCATGTGAACACACCTGCATGGTCATGTTTGTAGAGGAACACCAATGGTCTGACCATCATGACTGACCGACTCTTAGATCGATATTGTCTGTCGGCACCCTGATGCAGTATATTACCCTGAAACAGATTTTTGATGCTATCATTCACCACAAGAGATCCAGATCAGTTTTTCCTGCATGTGAGTGGCCAGGCAGCTCAAACAGAACAGCATCTCTTCTACACTTTGCTATTGGATGAAATTTTGGAAGCTTGCCGTAAAACCTCTCAATCAACCAATCCTTGAGCTTTGTTTCTTCAGAAACCAGTCCTTGAGCTTTGTTTTGAAGTTCTATTAGGGGTTTTAGAACTTGGACGGGGTAAGGGGTGTATGGGATGCCCAAAAGAAATGGCAACTGAGGACAAACTCCTTAGCAACTATGTACACAGCAAGGTTTATCTTCTGTAGAGCTATCCAGCATCTCCTGTAGTACCACCCTAGACCCTAGATGACTCCTCTTCTCATCCAGCTGTACTGGGTGAATTTCTGGGCAGGGGATCCAGTGCCTGCTACTACAGTGTGAAACAGTCCTGGGTAAGATAGCAAATCCAGTTCCCCACTAGAGTGCTCATTTCCCCTTACTGGCCCAGGGGGTGCAGGTTTACTTCATTGGTCCCTCTCCTGTGCTGCCGGTAGGTTGATGGCTGCTACCAGGCCTTCTAGCTAGGCTGCTCCTTCCCTGCCACACAGGTGGTCCTCTCTCAGGGGGCCGGTGATGACCAGGTTTTCCACCTTCCAAGGTCCTCTGCCTGCAGCTGAGCCCCTCTCCATCTGGGCCCCCTCACAGGCTCCTGCCTCACATCTTTCTCTCTTTCACTTCCACCCGAACTCCCCTCCTGCATTGCAGGTTCTCTTACTTTTAAGGGTTGTCCTGGCCCCTTGCCAAGCCTCCACTCCTCAGATCCACCCATTGGGAGACCAGATATAGTGAATGCTGGGTCCAGGGAGATCGGATATAGTGAATGCGGGGTCCGGGGAGACCGGATATAGTGAATGCGGAGTCCAGGGAGACCGGATATAGTGAATGCAGAGTCCGGGGAGACCGCATATAGTGAATGCTGGGTCCAGGGAGACCGGATATAGTGAATGCTGGGTCCGGGGAGACCGGATATAGTGAATGCAGGGTCCGGGGAGACCGGATATAGTGAATGCTGGGTCCGGGGAGACCGGATATAGTGAATGCAGGGTCCGGGGAGACCGGATATAGTGAATGCGGAGTCCAGGGAGACCGGATATAGTGAATGCAGAGTCCGAGGAGACCGGATATAGTGAATGCGGGGTCCGGGGAGCCGGATGTAGTGAATGCCGGGTCCGGGGAGACCGGATATAGTGAATGCAGGGTCCGGGGAAACCGGATATAGTGAATGCAGGGTCCGGGGAGACC
Organism: Staurois parvus; assembly: GCF_062004578.1. Lineage (NCBI taxonomy): Eukaryota > Metazoa > Chordata > Amphibia > Anura > Ranidae > Staurois > Staurois parvus. The sequence continues at coordinate 116,567 of NW_028318856.1, read as the reverse complement.
GGATATAGTGAATGCGGGGTCCAGGGAGACCAGATATAGTGAATGCGGGGTCTGGGGAGACCAAATATAGTGAATGCAGGGTTCTGGGAGACCGGATACAGTGAATGCAGGGTCCGTGGAGGCCGGATATAGTGAATGCAGGGTCCGGGGAGAGCAGATATAGTGAATGCAGGGTCCGGGGAGAGCGGATATAGTGAATGCAGGGTCCGGGGAGAGCGGATATAGTGAATGCAGGGTTCAGGGTTAAGGAACATTTTAAAGCTGAACTCTGGGATAAGCAAATATTATCTTATTCCAAGACCCACATGTATTCCTCCTTGAATCTTGATGTGCTTTGTGTATTTCTCCCAGATCTGTGCAGCAATCCAGTGTGAGACTAGATTGTACACCCCTTGAGGGTTAGGGACCTTAGGAGTTAGGGACCTTAGATTGTACGCCCCCTGAGGGTTAGGGACGATTGTACGCCCCTTGAGGGTTAGGGACCTTAGATTGTACGCCCCTTGAGGGTCAGGGACTGATGTGATGTACAATATATATGTAAAGTGCTGCGTAAATTTACGGCGCTATATAAGTACCTGAAATAATACCATTTAGCTACATGCCATATAGGAAAGAAGCTGAGCTAGTGACTAAAACCCACTTGTGATCAATAAATAAAAATTGTTACTTTCAACAGACATCAGAAAGAATTTTTGCTGCCAAGATCCCCAACCACCTCCTGCTGTTTATCAACAAGACAGAAGAGTCACAGCTCCAGCTGCTGGAGAATTTTCGTGGTGCAGCTGCTGAATTCAAAGGCAAGGTGAGTGATTCAGTATTCCACAAGTCCTGCAGTAACAACAGAATACACTTTAAGGCCTCATGCACACTGAACATCAAAAATGCCACCTTTAAGGGCACTTGAACTTTTTTTGTTTTCTACCTCTAAACACCCCTCTATGGTAGCCTATGTGTCCTTGCGTACATAGGCGTTTACAGGCATTTAGAGGCAGAAAACACAAAAAAATCATTTGCGCATTAAGGAGAGGAGAATTCCATAAGAAAAAACGTAGAATGTGCATAAACATGTACAGCACAGTGGCTAAATGGTTAGCACTTCCACCTGGCAGTACTGGGGTCGTTGGTTCGAATCCCAACCACGGTACCACCTGCCTGGAGTTTGCATGTTCTCCCTGTGCCTGTGTGGGTTTCCTCCGGTTTCTTCCCACACTCCAAAAACATGCTGGTCGGTAATTGGCTAAATTGTCCTAAATTGGCCCCAGTATGTATATGTATGAATGTGAGTTAGGGATCTTAGATTGTACACCCCTTGAGGGTTAGGGACCTTAGATTGTACACCCCTTGAGGGTTAGGGACCTTAGATTGTACGCCCCTTGAGGGTTAGGGACTGATGTGAATGTACAATATATATGTAAAGTGCTGCGTAAATTTACGGCGCTATAGAAGTACCTGAAATATAAAATAAATAAATGCATCTAAACACACAGAAGCACTAGGCACGTTTAGCACTTAGGTGTTCATTCATTTTAATGGCCAGAATAAATGAATATTCTGGCCAATGAAATGAATGAATACCCAAACACCTGAACGCACCTAAATGTGTTTGAAAAATGTGTCCTTAGGTGCGTTTTTATTGCTACTTTTCTCCTGCCAGGAGAAGATGCCTTCAGAAGAGCCAGGTAAATGCCCAGTGTGCAGGACAACACCCTCCTGAGACATACTTCGACCCTGTCCTATTCCATGCTTATCTCAGACACGCCACCACGCGACCATTCCTTTTTGCGGAAATGAGAGGGCGACCTACAGCGATCTTTTTCCCAATCCCAAAAAAGATAGGAGACTCCTGTTCACCTCTAAAAGACATCTATCGCTATGAGAATGACTATAAAATGTCACGATGGTGCAAGACTCCCCAACACCTACATAAAATCGATCCCCAAATATCCTCTCTTTGCTGGAGATGCATTTAGGAGGAAGGTACTTTGCTCCCCATATTCTGGTCTTGCTCAGCCCTACAGGAGCTTTGGACTGCAGTGCTTACTTAATTAGCACTGCTGAAGTCGCTCCGACTTTAGGAAAGGTTCCTGTACTACTTCAAGGCGTCTTCTAGCTGACTTGTGCCCATAGACTTTAATAGAAGTCGCCTCCAAGTCGAGCCCTCATCTATATTGATGTGATTTGGATCTGACATTACAGGAAGATTACCCAGGCATTCCCTTAAAGTTGCTTCATAGTCGCGTCAAAGTAGTACTCAAGTTTCCCAGCAAAGTCGCAGTGTAAGTCACACGACTTTCAGGTCGAAGTAGTGTGAACCGAGTTTAAGTGACCCTCCTGGTATATGTATAGAATGTTGCTGGTAACTCTTCTTGCAGCGATCAGTGCAGAAAGGTGAGTTCAGTCAGTAGCTCAACACTTCCATTCTCTGCTGATCCTCATGACCATATAGGTCAGGTTGGCTGTATGGCGCCATGATTTATAATGGCAGCCCTGTGGTCGATGGAAGAGTGCGTTGGACAAGGGCCCTTACGTTGGTGGCCAGTATTATTATACAGGATTTATAGAGCGCCAACAGTTTGCTCAGCGCTTTACAATATAACGGGAGACAATACAGCAACAATACAGTTCAATACAAGAGGGATAGGAGGGCCCTGATCCTGGGAGCTTACAATCTAGGAGGGAGGGGCTAGTGGTACGAAAGGTAATAACTGTGGGGGATGGACTGGTTGGAAGAGTAGAAGATTCCATTATTAGCTGAGAGCAGGATAGACTTCCCTGAAGAGATAGGTTTTCAGAGATCGCCTAAAAGTGAGTAGAGTAGGCGATAGTCTGATAAATTGGGGTAGAGAGTTCCAGAGGATGGGGGAAGCTCTGGAGAAGTCCTGGAGATGAGCATGGGAGGAGGAGACAAGGGAGCTAGAGAGTAGGAGGTGTCAGGGCTCCGGGTATGACCAGAGGTGTGTGGACTGACACAGGGAAACGCAGGCTTCAGGTATAGAGTAAACAAGACAATTTATTAAAAGACTAAACAACACAAACGCAGTGCAAGGTAAACATAACACAGTGCAAACAACCCAACCTCCAACAGATACCATATATACTAATCAAACGTAGTCGGGCAGGCCGGGTCGGTAGCAAATGGGCAAACAGGGTACCAGGAGCGAGCGGAAGAGTGGTCAGGAATAGCCGAGGTCAGGACAGGCGGAGTTCGTTCAGAGTCAGGATCAGGCAGGAAGCAGACAGGATGCAGGTACAGGGGCTCATGGGAAACATACAGCAAGGCACTGATCACAGGCCTGGTCCTGCTTAAATACACCTCCTGCAATCAACCTCAGGTGATGGCCTGATTGCAGGAGTAAGATTCTGGCTGCTGAGAGCACCCGCTGGCCAGCCTTGGTACTGCAGCCCACAAGGCAGGTGAGTCCCACCACCATTGGCAAGTCCATTCCTGACAGGAGGTCTTGCGAGGAGTTGGAATAATTCCTCCCTTACAGTTAGCTAAACAATCTTTACCTGGGAGTAGGAAATTGCTCATGGGTCATGGAACCCCTAGCATCTTCATGGAACCCTGGGGGAGGAGAGCTGGTATAGAAGCCGTAGAAAGGTTTCGGTGGGAGCTGCACTTCAATTACGTTTCAATTACAGCACACAGAATTACAAATGGCACTCTGACGTAAAGAGTAACTCCGAGAACTTTAAAAATGTTGTCTTCTCCTTGCCTCTCTCAGGTCCTCTATGTCTCCATCGATTCTTCCGGCCCTCACGCGGGAGTTCTAGAATACTTTGGACTCCAGCAGAGCGATATCCCAACTATCCGATTCATCAACATCGACCAGGTGAAGAAATACGCCTTCAAGGACAAAATAACAACAGAGGCCGTGAGGGAATTCTGCCGTGGGGTCCTGGATGGGAAAATCAAGGTGACAAACGTTTATTGAATATAAATGTCTTTATTGGCTTCGTCCTGCCATGCTAGGCCCTGGAAACTGATACTCCAGCTGCTGGCTCGTACTCTTTCAGTGCTGCTTCCCTGTTAGCTTGGAGAAGAGAGGGGGAAGGATGAGGGAGAAGCCTTACCATGCTAGGCTACGGGGCTGCGTGTTTCTATTGATACACACAGTGTAGGGAGACACAACTCTAGTCCTTGCATGCAGAGGGTGACTGCAACGCAGAGATGTGCAGACATTATTGCATTCAGATTTATTCTTGTACTGGTCAGACTGAATTCTTACTGAGTATTATTATTATTATACAGGATTTATATATCGCGCCAACAGTTTGCTCAGCGTTTTACTATATAAAGGGAGACAATACAGTTCAATACAAGAGGGATAGGACAGGGGTGTATTTACCACAAGGCAAACAAGGCATTTGCCTAGGGTGGCATTTTTCAGGGGGGCAGCACTGAAAGAAGGGATGGAAGAAGGGACACACGCAGCACGGGGACCAGGTCAGATCTGAGAGAGGCTGTGGGCTGCTTGATGGTGTATGCAGAGCCTGACTCTTGTTCCCGGAGATGTCCGGAGCTGTGAAGGTGAGAGTCTTACCTCTTGCCGGGGTGGGGTGGGGGGGGGGGGGTTGCCCGGTGGTAGTGGAAGGCTCTTTCAGGTGAGGGGGGCTGGGGTGTTGTTGGTTAATGTCTGTGGGTGGGGGCAATTTTTGTCTTGCCTAGGGCAGCATAAAACCTAAATACACCACTGGGTTAGGAGGGTCCTGATCCTGGGAGCTTACAATCTAAGTAGGATATTGCTTTTTCACTATTTATTACAACCAAACACAAAGCAAACAGCTAAATACAAAGAAGCAATACAAATCAAGGAGCTGTTGTACCTACAAAAGCACATGTATTTCAGTCCATCCAGTCCTGAGATCTATACAGCTCTGCCACACAGCCCAGGGCAGGTGACCTGATTTTTCTCTGATGCGTTTTTCTGTATGTGCGTTTTTGTTGCATTCGGTGCCTCTTTTTTAATGCGTTCTGGTTAATTTCTTCCCCCTCTTTTTTTGTCTACCTAAGTAACGACATGTGCAGTCCATGGCATTTTGGTGACCGCACTGGTGTGAACTATGCCATTGGAAACCATGTAACCTACTATCAATGTGTTTTTGATGCAGAAAAAAAAAATCGCACAGGACTGCATGTGGTGTGAGCTGGCCCTTAAATTATAACTAAAGCTGAAACTTTTTTTTTAAGATTTCTGGATAGAGAAGGGAACACCTGTCAAGTTTTTGTTGCTGTCTGTGCCCCCATTAGGGAGATTCACCCTCTTTACTTGTCCTGGTGAATGTTATCACCGAGACTGAAAGTGAAAGAAACCATCAGGAGAGAAAGGGTCCTTTCACACGGGCATTCCGTATGTCCGTTTTCATCGGTCTGTTTACAGATGAAAAACAGACACCCGTGTATTTCTATGGACTAGCGGATGTAAACGGATGATCATCTGTTTACACACGTTATTGTCTGCATCCCTTAACATCCGTTTTTTTTGAACAGAAGAAAACCCTATTTTTCTTACATAAATAAAAAAAACCAAACTGATGAAAAACATATGTAAATGGATCAAAAATGGAGGTAAACAGATTTTTTAAAAAAGGATGTAAACGGATGAAAATCGGATGTAAATAGATGTAAACAAATGAAAAGTGGATGTAAATGAATGTAAACGGATGAAACGCGGATGTAAATGAATGAAAAATGGATGTAAATGAACGTAAACGGATAAAAATTGGATGTAAGAGGATGAAAAGCGGATGTAAAGTGGATGTAAACAGATGAAAAGTGGATGTAAACGGATGAAAAGCAGATGTTAATGAATGTAAAATGGATGCAAATGGATATAAACAAATGAAAAGCGGATGTAAATGGATGTAAACAGATGTAAATGGATGAAAAGAGGATGTAAATGGGTGTTAACCAATGAAATGTGGATGTAAATGAATGTAAATGGATGAAACGCAGATGTAAATGAATGTAAGTGGATGAAAAGTGGAGGTAAATGGATGTAAATGAATGTAAATGAATGAAAAATGGATGTAAATGAATGTAAACAGATGAAAAGCGTATGTAAACGGATGTAAATGAATGAAAAGTGGATGTAAATGGGTATAAACAGATGAAAAGCGGATGTAAATGGATGTAACCAAATGAAAAGTGGATGTAAATGGATATAAACAGATGAAAAGTGGATGTAAATGGATGTAAACGGATGAAAAGTGGATGTAAACGGATGTATATTATACAGTATTTATTTATTATACATTATTTATATAGTGCCAGAAAGGTTTGCTCAGCGCTGTACATTATAGGGGGGAAAGAACATGAGACAATACAGTAACAATACAATACATGAGGGGTTCGAGGGCCCTGCTCCTTAGAGCTTACAGTCTAGGAGGGAGGGGGTAGTGGTACAGGAGGAAGTGGCTGTGGGGGATGGAGTGGTAGGAGGAGTGGAGGAGATCGGCTGTTAGGTGAGGGTGGGGTAGGCTTCCCTGAAGAGATGGGTTTTCAGCGTGCGCCTAAAGGTGAGGAAGGTAGGTGACAGACTAATGGATTTGGGTAGTGAGTTCCAGAGGATGGGGCAAGTCCTGGAGAAGTCCTGCAGTCAGGCGTGGGAGGTGGAGACCAGGGAGCTAGAGAGTATAGAGATGTAAATGGATGTAAACAGATGAAATGTGGATGTAAACGGATGTAAATGAATGAAAAGTGTAAATGGATTTAAACTGATGAACAGTGGATGTAAACAGATGAAAAGTGGATGTAAAGCGGATGAAACGTGGATGTAAATGGATGAAAAGTTGATGTACATGGATGAAAAATGGATGAAAAGACTGATGTAAAACGGATGTAAACGGATATGAAAATGGAGGTAAAAAGTGAAGTCTTGATCTGTTTAGCTCTGATTTTGAAAAAAGAAAAAAACGCAACTGAACTAATGAAAAAAACGGAACGCCCGTGTGAAAGGACCTGAAGAGAGGGGCAATCTTCAAGTGGGAACTCTAGTTCTGGTGACTACTAGGGATTCCCTCCTGTTGTGACTATGGGACAGGAAGTGAAGGGAAATCTCTCCCAACGGGATACAGATGGCAAACACAATCCCTAACAGGGGTTCTAACCCTCCCTTTATCCAAAATGAAGAGAGGTGGAGATGTGGTGAAGGCCATCAGGAAGGGGTCCAGACGAGGGTGTCGTAAACGCCCGGGCTGGACATACATGCTCTGCGTACCCCACATGTACAATAACTGACCCATGTATGTTATGTTACATTGAATACAGCAAAATCTGCTGAGCCAGGAGCTGCCGGAAGATTGGGACAAGAAACCCGTCAAGGTCCTTGTGGGCACCAACTTTGAAGACGTCGCCTACGACGAGACCAAGAACGTGTTTGTAGAATTCTGTAAGTCCGTAGAACGTTTTTCAGCAGCACAAGGCTCGGTGTTCAGACGTTACCTGGCCATATCCTCAATGTCTGATTGATTCTGTTCAGCTAGAAAAACAAATGTTGCAGATATTCTTTATGGACGCTAGATGGCATCTACTGCTCAGAATCCACTTCAGTTGTATTTCCACTTTCTGCAGCCAAATTGGGATAACGCCTACTTCATATTTGTCACATGTCCCCCATTCACATACCGAACTACAAAAAGAAAATCAATTGAAGCTTAGGCTGGCCATACACTATACAATTTTCTTGAGATTTTTGGTTTAGATTGACCAAAAACCATATAATAGGAGGTCAAACCTAAACAACGCCTTCAATTGTATCCAAATAGGCCGGCCCTTGTTCTACATAGTTGAAAATTGCACAGAAAATTGTATAGTGTATGGCCGGCCTCACTCTCAAATGTTCTTTTTCTGGAACTTCCAGCAAAGGAAAAATCCTGCTCCGTTCTTTTTGTTTACTGTGAATGGGCTGTGGAGCTTTGTTTGCCATAATGAACCCTGTCCGTACTGCAGGCAGATATCTTCTCATCTGTGGTACTACATTTGAACACTGTCCTAACAAAGGGTTGACGGTTTAAAGGCCGAGCTTCCCGATTGTATGTTTCCTCAGTCAGTCCCCAGCCTTTCTGCTCTTCCCTACTTTCATGTAATGGTATTGAACTGCATTAGGTTTTAATGTTTTGTTGTATGATAAAATCTAGTGGCAGTTTTTGGCCACTACAACTTGTTTACTAATGTGATTTTGGTATTTTCATCTGTCTTCCCCTTCTTGTTTAACCACTTGCTCTCCAGAGGATCCCCCACCCCTTCCCGACCAGGCCATTCTTTGCGTTACAGAGCTGTATTGCTTTAACTGACAATTGCGTGGTCATGCAACGCTGCAGCCAAATAAAATGTATTTCTTTTTTTCCACACAAATAGAGCTTTCTTTCGGTGGTATTTGATCACCTCTACGGTTTTTATTATTTCCCGCTATAAAAAAAAAAAAAATTTTGAGGAAAAAAAACGATATTTTTGACTTTTTGCTATTAACCACTTGCCTACCAGGCACTTATACCCCCTTCCTTACCAGGCCAATTTTCAGCTTTCAGCGCTGCCGCACTTTGATTGACAATTGCGCGGTCATGCAACATTGTACCCATATGAAATTTTGATCATTTTTTTCTCACAAATAGAGATTTCTTTTGGTGGTATTTAATCGCCACTGGGCGCTTTACTTTTTGCGCTATAAATTAAAAAAAGTGCAAAAAATTTGAAAAAAAAAAAAAAGTTTATTTGTTTCTTTTATAAAATTTTTCAAACAGGTATTTTTTCTCCTTCACTGATTTGCGTTGATGAGGCGGCACTGATGGGCACTGATAGGCAGCACTAAAGGGCACTGATAGGCAGTACTAATGAGGTGGCACGGATAGGCGGCACTGATAGACAGCACTAATTAGGGGTCACGGATAGGCGGCACTGATATGCAGCACTGATAGGCGGCACTGATAGGTGACACTGATGATGGGTACTGATAGACGGCACTGACTGGCATCACTTCTGGGCACTGACTGGCGGCACTGACTGGCACAACCCCTGGGCACTGACTGGCAGCACTGCTGGGCTGCACTGGTGGGTGGCACTGGTGGGCAGCACTGGTGGGTGGGCACAGGTGGGTGGCACTGGTGGGCACAGGTGGGTGGCACTGGTGGGCACAGGTGGGTGGGCACAGGTGGGTGGCACTGCTGGGCACATGTAGGTGGCACTTCTGGGCACAGGTAGGTGGCACTGCAGAGTGGCACAGGTGGGTGCACTGCTGGGCACAGGTGGGGGCACTGCTGGGCACAGGTGGGGGCACTGCTGGGAACGGGTGGGCGGGGCTAGTGGGCGCACTGCTGGGCGGAACTTGCGGGTGTCACTGCTGGGCACCGATCATCAGGGCACTGATCATCAGTGCCCTGATGATCGGTGCCGATCCCCGCTCTGACAACTGCCGGTTCTCAGCAGTACTTTCCTCACGATCTGACAGCGTGAGGAAAGTGCAGCCGAGAACCGGCACTTGCATTTCCCTGTGATCAGCGTGTCATTGGACACCGCTGATCACGTGGTAAAAGGCCAGTGGGATCGGCCTTTCACCACATCACGTGATCAGCTGTGTCCGTAGGACACAGCGATCACGGAGATCGCCGGGTGCGCGCCCCCTGGGGCGCACAGGAGAGCGCGTTCTAGGAGGACGTCATATGACGTCCACTCAGAACTAGCCGGCCGCGGTGAAGCCGTCATTCGGCTATGCGCGGTCGGCAAGAAGTTAAACAAGTCCAGTAAAAAAAAATGAAAAAAATCAAATTTCCTCATAAATTTAGGCCAAAATGTATTCTGCTCCATGTCTTTGCTAAAAAAACAAAAATCCCAATACATGTAACTTAATTAGTTTTAACGTGAAAGTTATAGCGTTTACACATGGTAGATAGATACTGGGCTTTTTTAAAAAAAATTGTTACTATAATGGCAACAATCAGCGATTTATAACAGAACTGCGGTGGGCATTCTGACACAGAGGGGAGCCGACTTGGTGTCACTGACATCCCCATTGACACCAATACAGTGATCAGTGCTAATAAACAGCTCCGACCCTGTACTAATGGCACTGGGCAGGAAGGGGTTAACATGAGGTGCGATCAAAGGGTTAACTGTGTGCTGTTTTACATGGTGTTCTGTGTGTGTGCTTCCCTGTAAGCACACAGCTTTGCATAGCTGTGCACAGCCATGCAAAGCAGTGTGCGGAGCTGACAGGGAGGAGAACTGTTTTGTTAACTAACAGTTCTCCCTCCCGTCAGAGATCCTTGGCAATCACTGGGCGTCGGTGAGTAATCACCAGGAGGGACCTGGTGATTGAAAGCCATGTCCCTGAATGGCATGTTCGCGCCCCCTGCCCGGAAATGCAAAATCATGTATATACACGTGATTTTGCGCACAGCTGCCGCCCTGTAGCAGTATTTCTGCTATGGGGTGGAGCTGAAGCAGTTAAAGCAGAAATGTGGAAAAAAATAAAATTAGCTCATGCAGTGCGGCTGTACCAGCAGTGCAGGGCTCAAATACTTGTTTGTTCTAGCAGAGAGAACAGTGAAGATATACTCACCTGACCCACCCATCCTCCCTGCACAAGACCGGTCCTTTTGGCTCCTGCCCCCCCCCCCCCCCACAGTCCAGAAGTCTTGTAAATGGGCTGTTCCTGATATCAGCACACTCAAAGCACACTCCACAGACAGGAACAGTCCACCACTGGACCAAGGGGGAGCACGGTTTTCCATAGGATCCGTGGGTCAGGCGAGTACGAGCTTAGTCCTCAATAGAAAAAATGAGCAGCTAATCCATGCAGTGGAGGTGCCTCCACTGCATGGCTGAAAAAAATTCTAACTGGAGTTTTGCTTTAATACTAGTTAGTTTAGTCCTAGCTAGACCCTCCCCACTTCTTCCATGTTCAGTCGATGTTAGTGATTAACAGAGACAGGGTTTGGGAAAGTTATTGCCGTCTTACACTTAAGAGACTGTAAGAACATCCTCTGCACTGTAATTAGCTGACGTAATATTGCATTGGATTCAATTTCTGTGTGCAATTGAGGAGTTAAGCTGCCTGTGGATGGTGCCAAGTCAGTAGGTTACCATACTGTCCGGACAGACGGGGCCTAGGGAGGTATAAAGCAGCATTTTAAACAGAACACTTTCTATTGTGGACAGTCCCTGTCCAAAAGGAGATGATGTTCTAAGGTCCCTATCTCAGGGGAAGGGGTGTGTAAGGGGGAAAGTTCACCTTTTCATTTTTTGGTGAAAAAGTGAACTTACACTTTAACAAAAAACATTATCAGGACTTTGTAATTCCCTAATGGCAAAAAAACTGCTTTCCCTATCTACCCACAGCAGTGTTCACTCCTAACCCACTCCTCCAGGGGCGGACTGACAACTCATGGGGCCCCCGGGCAATAGGGGATCATGGGGCCCCTGTGTCCTTGCCCAAACTCAAAAAAGCCTATGAAAAAGGTACCAGGGGCATCTCATGGGGCCCCCTACTGACCCCGGGCCCTTGGGCAGTGCCCGAGTTTCCAAATGGTCAGTCCGCCCCTGCACTCCTCCCTCCATCTACATAAGATGCCAAGAACAGAGCCGAGTGCCGGGATGATGTAACTCTAGTGCATATGCACAGGAACTGCACCATCATATTTATTTGTAACAAATGTTGAATTCCATTTATAATTTTCCTTCCACTTCACTATTATCTGCCACTTTGTGTTGGTTTATCACATAAAATCCCAATAAAATACATTTATGATTTTGGTTGTAACATGACAAAATGGGGAAAATTTCAAGGGGTATGTATTTTTTTTCAAGGCACTGTAAAAACAAATGTCAACAAGTCCATAAAAAAAAAAGTTATAACGAAGTTAACAAATGCATCCGTTTCATTCACATGACACAATAGTAGTTCGGGCCCATGGGGAAATTAATTAAACTTTCAAATTAATTAGATCATTCAAATTCAGATAACAAATGCATCCGAATGTTGTTCTATTCATTAATTCGGATGCACATGATGCCAGTCAATATTGTCCAATCAGCTCATGCCATTTCCCATGGTGGCTTGGGCAAGCATCCGAAAATATTGAATCCTTCCCATTCAAATCCATCTGATTCGATAACATATCGAATATATAGCAATCTTCCAAAAAATTTTGTTTTTTTTTAATCTACCCGGAGTAACAAATATATTAAATAAATTCCAGAGATACGAAAACGAATTCCGAAAACAAATCGGTTCAACATAATGAAAATGATAAAATGAAATTCTTTAATGAATGAATGCATCCGAAACAAAAGTTTCCAGTGTGTACATGTCTAATTGGGTGGTTTGAATCTTCACAAAACACAGACGATTGATTTGCTCCTCTAATTGACATACCCTTGTAATTCTTTTCAGATGCTCCTTGGTGCACTCACTGTAAGGAGTTGGAACCAATCTGGGAGGAACTGGGAGAGAAGTACAAAGATCACCCAGATGTCATCATTGCTAAAATGGATGGCACAGCCAATGAAATCGATGGGATGAGGGTGAGAGGATATCCCAACCTGAGGTTTTTCCCTGCTGGACCAGGACGTAAGGTATGCAGGGCTGTTAGAAACCACAAAGCCCCATAAAGCCAACCTGACAGCCCCCCCAAATAAAAACACAGTTTGCTATGCTTCAGTTATGAATGAACACAGTGATTGAATGATTGATACAGATCACTCGTTGTGTTCATTCAGGAAAAGATGTGGATGGCAAATGTGAAATATTTACCAGACCTTTTCCCTATTTTCCATCTTGAACGATCCTATTGTGTGATGGCAGCTGCAAGTGGGAAGGAGAGAAGGGAAGTTGGTAGCACTGTGGGGGTGGAGGCACACAGGGGAGCCTGGGCAACAGGGGGAAACCTATGGTTCACAGGGAGGGTGATGGGTGCAGCGGGGGGCAATTACTAGAACCAATCCCCTGTATGGCTCTCTCTGCAACGGCTCAAAGAGCAGTGGGAGGGAGAGGAGAAGAAGCCAGCTTTCAGCAGAGAGAGTTATACAGGGGATCGGTTCTAGTAATCCCCCCCCCCCTCCCCCATTGTGCCGATCACCCTCCCAGTCCACATCAATTCACCCAGCTGCCTGGGCCCCCCTGCTGGCCTGGGTCCCGTACAGGAGGATGGGTGGCACCCCCTTATTTACAGCCCTGAAGGTAAGACTCTGATAATAAAATGCACACATATACTCTACTGCCAAAAAAGGTTGTGGACACCTGACCATCACACCTATAACAACTTGTTGGACATCCCATTCCAAAACTACTGACCTTACTGTTAGGTTGGCCCCCCTTTTGGGGATATAAAAGCCTCCACTCTTCTGTGAAGGTGTTCCAAAATCTTTTTGAGTATGTCCAATCCATTCACCCAAAATAACATTTGTGAGGTTAGATTCTGATGTTGGATGAGAAGACCTGGCCTTCAATCAGCATTTCAGTCCATCCCAAAGGTGTTCAGTAGGGTTAAGTTCAGGGCTCTGTGCAGGACACTCGAGTTCCTCCACACCAAACCGTGTCTTTACGGAGCTGGCTTTGTACATCGGAGCACAGTCATGCTGGAACAGAAAAGGGCCTTCACCAAATTGTTACCACAAGGCTGGAAGAGTACCATTGTCAAATGTCTTCAGAAAAGGGCCTTCACCAAATTGTTACCACAAGGCTGGAAGAGTACCATTGTCAAATGTCTTCAGAAAAGGGCCTTCACCAAATTGTTACCACAAGGCTGGAAGAGTACCATTGTCAAATGTCTTCAGAAAAGGGCCTTCACCAAATTGTTACAAGACTGGAAGAGTACCATTGTCAAATGTCTTCAGAAAAGGGCCTTCACCAAATTGTTACAAGACTGGAAGAGTACCATTGTCAAATGTCTTCAGAAAAGGGCCTTTACCAAATTGTTACCACAAGGCTTGAAGAGTACCATTGTCAAATGTCTTTGTATGTTGTAATGTTAACAGTACCCTTCACCAGAAACACCTGGACTCATTTAAATCAAATGGTGCCTCCTGAGCATACAGTGTGGAGGGAGGGAGTGTGGTTCGCACGCTTTCAATAAACTAATAAGTATATACCGATCAGCTATAACATTATGATCACTGACAGGTAAAGTGAATACGACTGATTACCAAGTTACAATGGTACCTGAAAGAAGGTGGGATATATTAGAGAGGAAGTGAAAGTGTTGTCCATGAAGCTGATGTGTTGAAAGCAGAAACAATAGGCAGGTGTAAGGAATCGAATGACTTTGACAAGAACCGAATTGTAATCACTAGACAACTGGGTCAGAGCAACTCCAAAATTTCAGCTCTAGTGGGATGTTCCTGATCCGCAGTGGTCAGGACTGACCAAAAGTGGTCCAAGGAAGGAAAACCTATCAACTGGTGGCAAGGTCATGGGCGGCCAAGGCTCATGATGCACATAGGTAGAAAAGGCTGGCCTGTGTCGTCTCATCCAAAAGAAGAGCTACTGGAGCTCAAATTGCTGAAAAACCTAATGCTGGTTCTGATAGAAAGGTGTCAGAACACACAGTGCCTTGCCGTTTGCTGTGTATGGGGCTGCATATCCACAGACTGGTCAGATGCCCTTGCCAACCGGCCAATTTACAATAGGCACATGAGCTTCAGAACTGGACCACAGAGCAACGGAAGAAGGTGACCTAGTCTGATCATGTTTGCGTTTACATCATGTGGATAGCCAAAGCGTGTGTGTCACTTGTCTGGGGAAGAGATGGCACCAGGATGCATTATGGGAAGAAGGCAAGCCGGCGGAGGCAGTGTGATGATTGGTCTAGTGGTGTCCATGCCACAATGGGTCATGGCTGTTTTGGTGGCAAAAGTGAGATCTGCTCAATATTTGGTGGGTGGTCATAACATAATGTATGTACGCTGCTCAAAAAAATTAAAGGAACACTTTAAATCAGAGTTTAGCATGAAGTCAATGAAACTCCTGGGATATTGATCTGGTCAGTTAATTAGCAATTCTTCTGTCAGTTATGGCTGCAATCTTTCTTGGTCTACCTGACCTTGCCTTGGTATTAAGAGATCCCCGAACTTTCCACTTATTAATAGGTGATTTAACAATACTGATTGGCATAGTCAAGACTTTGGACATCTTTTTATGTCCTTTTCCATCTTTATAAAGTTCCATTACCTTGTTACGCAGGACTTTTGACAGTTCTTTTCAGATCCCCATGGCTCAGTATCTAGCCTAGTCAGTGCTTCCACGTAAGAGCTAACAAACTCATTGAGTATTTATACACTGACACTAATTGCAATTTAAAAAGCCACAGATGTGGGACATTAATCTCTAATTGTCACTTTAACCCGTGTGTGTCACCTTGTGTGTCTGTACCAAGGCCAAATATTCCAGGGGAGGGAAACTTTTGATCCGGGCCATTTGGGTGATTTGTTACCATTATGATTTAAAAAGGAGCCAAACAACTATGTGATAATAAATGGCTTCATATGATCATCATCCTTCAATTAAAGAGCATTTTTTGGCATGATCAGTCATATTTTCAATATCAATGCCAACATTTCACAATTTCTGCCAGGGGATGCAAACTTTTGAGCACAACTGTATATATATGTATATCACTTAAACTCAACTGCATCTAAGTGACAAACTCTTTTCTTTATCGTAAACAGATGATTGAGTACACTAAAAACAGAACAGTGGAATTATTTTCCAAATTTCTCGATAGCGGTGGAGTGCTACCCGTGGATGAAGAGGAACAGGTTAGTACTTCTCTCCTCATCGGTAGAGATGATTTAGATAACCCAGGACACTGTTCATGCACGAGTCGGACTTTCTCTGATAAAACCAAGGAAGGGCTTATGAAGCACCAGAGGTTGGGGTGATCTCCCCTTGGTTCCCAAACTAATATTTATCTCTAAAGTACCTACTGTACAAACAATATGTGAATGTCTCACTCACCAGAAACAATTGACCCCGGTTAAGGTGGTCAGGTACCACTATGTATAATGAGTATTAAAGACCAGCAATAGGCTATCCTGGGTTAGACCTCCCGGTCACCAGGGAATCACAGAGAACTGCCCCCAGTTGGGTGATCACAAGACTCTGTGTACACCAATGGTGGATGGATTTTTATTCCCAGGCCCTCCTCAAAACAAAGGTGATGCTCCAAGCAGCTCAAAATAAATCACATGAATTATAAACGTTCTAAGTGTGGTATTTATTGAAAATTGCATAGCAAATACATGTATAGCTTTACACTCGCATGTAAAGGTGCCCAAAGAACCGGCACCAGTTGGTACAGCTTGTGTAGGTATGTGTTCCAATAGTATGGCCGGCGTGCGCTCCAAGGCTTGTTTTTGATAGGCTGGATGTGACGTCATGGGACCCCGAATGTGACGGGATCATGCTTCTACGTATGTTTTGCCTAGCGCCGTCCTCAGGAAGTAATCAGACCCGCTGATAAGGGGGGGGGGTGGTCTAGCAATTTCACATGTCTGTGTGGTGGGTGGAAAAGCGAACGAATTTGGAAGCCCACAAACCATACACAGGCTGCTCACTGCTGCTGTCAGGCCTCGGTAAACGTGATTTTTGGTTTATGAATGAAAATCTATTGAAAATAATGCCTCGGTTTACAAATTTTTTTTTTGCAATACGTAACAAGTTTCCCTAGGATGTATTGCGCCTGGGAGGTTTTATAGCGCCGCCCCCCGTGCATGCTGGAGTCTGTGGGTAGCAGGTGGCGTCAAGTGTGGCGGTGTTGGAGCGGTTTTTGCATCGAGTTTTGGAGCCATTCTGGAAATTTTTTAATCATGTCCCTGTACAGTATTTATGCCTTTAAACATTAGCCGCCCGGCCAATGGCCATTTGGCGGCTTCAGATGTGCTCCTCCATTCCTTTGCACTAGTGCAGAGCGGCGCAGCAGTGCGATCTGTCGTCGGCCGTGCACCTCGGACACGGCCGATGACAGATCTGAGTACCGGCTCCCATTGCTGGTACCATGTGACCTGCTGTGACCAATCACAGCAGGTCACATGACAGTTGTATACATGGATGGCTTCATTCATGATGCCATCCATTGTATACTAGTGCCTAGCTGTGAATGGTCACAGCTAATCACATGCACATGTCATGTGATTAGCTGTGACCAAATCACAGCTAAGCACAAAAAAAAAAAAAGAAAAGCTGAATGAATCGATTTCATTCAGGTAAATGCTTGCTTATAGCAAAGTAATTCTTTGCTATAAGCAAATTGTGTAAAAAAAAAAAAATACTGATCACTTCCCCAAAGTAGTACAATGTTACTATGGTAACATTGTACTATTTTGGTCATAGTAAAATATGAAAAAAAATCTTAAAAAAAATAAAAAAAAATGTAATAAAAAATTAAATATAATAAAAAAATAAAAAAAATTAAAAAAATTATTATTTTTTTTTTCATACTGTCACCAGTGTCCCTGATCACCGCCATGCCAGTTATATGATGACGCTGTACTGCACTGGTGGCAGTATGTAAAAAAAAAAATAGTGAAAATTTTTTTCATTTTTGGAAAAATTATGACAAAAAAATACAACTTCAAAAAAACTCGCCATGCCTCTTATGAAGTACGTCGGACTGTCTACTCTGCAAAAAGGGGTCATTTGGGGGATATCTGTACTGTTCTGACATTCTTGGACCTCAAGAAATTAGATTGGCCGTCAGTACTTCAGGATTGATCAATATTCAGATCTATACCATAGTTTGTGAACTCTATAACTTTCCTACAAACTAAATAATACATCCTAATTTGGGTTATTTTCACCAAAGACATGTAGCAGAATACATCTCGGCCTAAATTTATGAAGAACAATTATTTATTTGTAAACTTTTATAACAGAAACAAAGAAAAATGTGTTTTTTTTTCAAAATTTTTGGTCTTTTTTTGTTAATTTAGCAAAAAATAAAAACCCCAGCGGTGATTAAATACCACCAAAAGAAAGCTCTAGTTGTGTGAAGAAAATGATAAAATTTTAGTTTGGGTACAGTGTTGTATGACCGCGCAATTGTCATTCAAAGTGTGAGAGCGCTGAAACCTGAAAAATGGCCTGGGCAGGAAGGTGTAAAATTGCACGGTATTGAAACGGTTAAAGTACACTTTATAAAGAGTTTTGAACAAATAAAAGACTTTTTTTCTCAGCTCCGGAACGGATTGTTTTCAGTGCATTCCTATGGGAAACTGCGTTTCGGTTTTAGAATTTTTCGCAATACGAAAAGTCCCAGGAACGCAATTAAATTTGCAAACCTTTATGTTCAACTGGGGATCCTACAAACAACACACTTCCTGTTTCAGGGTGAAAATACTCACTGTACTGTAACTTTGAGGGGGAAGCTTTGTCATAGGACAGGCAGCATGTTCTGACTACTCCGTCACCGGTTCAGTCATGCCCCCGAGACCTATATAAGGCATTCATTGTAATGACATCAGTATGAGGCGGGTCCCTTTGGTAATGTGCGTGTGTACGAAACGCGTCAGTTAGGAGCCTACGTGCTGACGTCACGCCGCCGAGTCCATACGCTGGTCCGGCGGCCATCTTTGTGAGTGATTTCACTGCTTGCTCATGTCATTGCCCACGTGGTTGCTGCAATTTTTAATAAAAACATACAATATATTGCGCTGCTTCCGGGCTCTATTTGTGAGCTCTTCCCTTAGGAGGTACTTTTATCCTGGTTGGACCAGTGACTGGTGGAAGGAAGTGGACAGATACGTTCCTAGGAGTCATTTCCATTTAATGCTGGCTTGCTTTTTTACTTCTGGAGAGTGCATAGTGGTGGAGTATCATCACAGAAGTCACCGTTATTACTGGTCACTACTGGTTCACATCACATGTTGGACAATTCTGGTCATTATTGGCACATGAGTTTTTTGGGGATTATATTGAATTACATTCCCATATTTGCTATTCATTATTGTAATATGCTGGACAATTCATTTTTGGTTATTATTCTCATTATTTTGGTACACTAATATTGTATGGTATTGTACAACATTCAATTTCCCACACTTAGCGCTGCACCTTTTTTCTGTTTGTATACTGGAAGTGGAGGGTTTGCCACATTGTGCCAGCTGCTTCCATTTTTCCTTTTGCGCTCACTGTTCACATTTTTATAATGTTCTGACTACAGGACACCTCCCACTCTCATCTCAGTAACATAGATTTGGAGGTATTCTGTAGTTCCAAAACAATTTCTGTTAATATTGTTTTGGAGGACATTGCAGAGTACAGGGCAGCCCCGGATTTCTAACAGGATCAATGAATGTATTTTTGTTCCTATCCAACAGATCTAATGAAACATTTTTATTTGTGACCTAAAAGGGAAGAATATGTTCATTAAGATGTACATATGCTTTAAATATTTTCTGTTATATACAGATTATAGAAAATCTAAAAGATGAACGGGGAGGAGACATTAAAGTGGAAGATGTTCCTCCTGAGAAGTCCAAAGATGAATTGTAGAGCCGCCAAAAGAAAAGCAACTTAAAATGGTGGATGCGGATTGGTCACGCTATTTTTAAGGGTTTCTCCCTTGTTGAACTTTAAGTGGTGTTTACGGATTTCTATTTACTGAAGACAATAAAAGTTTTTACAATATTAAAATGTGTAATGTGTTCATATTTGGGTAAAAGGGGCTTTTCTACATCACCTGCAAAATTTTTAGAGTTGCTCCTAAATGAGAACTCTTACCAAAAGTTTAAAAACTGGATAAATCCCCCAGCCTGCGGGTCACAGCAGAGTGGGGGGTTTGCAGGTGAAAGGACAATCTTATTGCTGCCAATGCTGGCTGTAGCGCTATCTAGTGGTAGTTGCTGTCAGTGGCATGCTAACTCCGCTCTCTCCTTCTTAGGGTGGATGACCTGGCTGGTTCTAGGTCAAAGTGGGTGGAGCTGTGCAGAGCAAGCTCCTGCTGAATGTGTGGCAGTGCGCTGCTCAGTGCAGTTGAGGATGCTTCTGATCTCTCTTCACCTTTTTCTCCTCTCCTCCCTTAAACCATCATCAACTGGTATACAATGGAACTCTTCCAACTACCAGTGAGCCTGGGGGGGAAGGGGGTATATATGGAGTTGGGATGCACAATAAGGGAGTAGAGGGACTGAGGGTGCACAGTGGGGGGTGTATGGAGTTGGGGGCAGAATGAGGGGATCAGAGGATTAGGTGTGCACAATGAGGGGGCGGGCGTAAAGAGTGGGTTGTGCTCACTTAGGAGGGCGCATGGAGTGGATGAGAAAGTAGGGCACAGATATTCCTACTATGTATCATATATATACACACACACACACACACACACTATATTGCCAAAAGTACTGCCTTTCCACACACATGAACTTTAAACCCAGTCTTAGTCCGTAGGGTTCAATATTGAGTTGGCCCCGCCCTTTGCAGCTATAACAGCTTCAACTCTTCTGGGAAGGCCATCCACAAGGTTTAGGAGGGTGTCTATGGGAAGGTTGGACCTATCTTCCAGAAGCACATTTGTCAGGTCAGGCACTGATGTCGGGGGAGGAGGCCTGGCTCGCAGTCTGCGCTCTAATTCATCCCAAAGGTGTTCTATGGGGTTGAGGTCAGGACTCTGTGCAGGCCAGTCAAGTTCCTCCACCCCAAACTGGCTCCTCCATGTCTTTATGGACCTTGCTTTGTGCACTCATGAGCAGTCATGTTGGAACAGGAAGAGGCCATCCCCAAACTCTTCCCACAAAGGGGGGAGCATGAAATTGTCCAAAATGTCTTGCTATGCTGATGCCTTAAGAGTTCCCTTCACTGGAACTAGGGGGCCCAAGCCCTTCCCTACACCATAATCCCACCTCCACCAAAATTAATACTTGGCACAATGCAGTCAGGCAAGTACCATTCTGGCAACCACCAAACCCAGACCCGTCCATTGGATTGCCAGAGAAGCACGATTGGTCACTCCAGAGAACATGTCTCCTCTGCTCTAGAGTCCAGTGGCGGCGTGCTTTACACCACGGCATCCGACACTTTGCAATGCACTTGGTGATGTAAGGCTTGGATGCAGCTGCTCGACCATGGAAACAAATTCCATGAAGCTCTCTATGCACTGTTGTTGTCTAATCTAAAGGCCACACGTTTGGAAATCTTTAGCTATTGACTCTCCAGTTGGCGACTTCTGCGCTGACCCCGCTCTGTCATGTGACGTGGCCTACCGCTTGGTGGCTGAGTTGCTGTTGTTCCCAGTTACTTCCACTTTGTTATAATCCCACTAACAGTTGAGCGTGGAATATTTAGTACCCAGGAAATGTCACGGATGGACTTATTGCACAGGTGGCCACCTATCACGGGACCATGCTTGGAGTCACTGAGCTCCTGAGAACGACCCATTCTTTCACCAATGTTTGTAGAAGCAGTCTGCATGCCTAGGGGCTTGATTGTATACACCTGTGTCCATGGAGGTGATTGGCGCACCTGAATCTAATGATTTGGAGGGCGGGCCAAATACTTTTGACAATAAAATATATTTACGTTTTTGGTTGTAACTTGACAAAATGTGGAAAATTTCAAGGAGTATGAATAATTTTGCAAGGCACTGTAGTGTGTGTATTTATATATATATATATTTTTTTTTTTTTTACTTCAGCATTTTGGAGGTGATCGATGCTGCAATATGACAAGGTCTTATATCTCAGGATCATCAACTAAACATATGGTGGGGGAATAGGATATCTATAACTAGTGACTTTGTAGCAGGTATACTTGAAACAGTGGATTCTATATCATTGAATGAGCAATAAAAATAAGCATTCCATGCTGCAACCCTTTCTGTTTTTGTGTATAAATAGCTCATACAGCATAAAAATGTATTTACTAGCAATTAAGTACACAGAATGAATTTGTATACATATATCAGTTTATTATTTTATTAATCTCCAAGTACCTTTAAAAAAAAAAAAAAAAAATGTACAAGACAGTATCTGTTGGGTAATGATCCGTGATATGGTAACTTCATAAAACCTGATGTGCTTTTGGACATTTTTATTTTTTTTCCTTTTTGTTTTTATTTTTAAGAAAATGTACATATTTACAGAGAAAAAAACAGTTTTTTTTTAGAAAAAAAAAAAACATGGAAAAGTAAAAGAAAATTTTTACATGTTCCCTGGATAAAAAGCAAAACATGTCAAAGACTCACTGGAGAGCTATATTTAAAAAAGGCACCGTGTGACAGTTATGCAAAAGATCAAAACACACACGCACGCACGTTTCCCTCAGATTTTCAACCACCACGTTTTATCAAAAAAATGCTGACGCTAGAAGCAACACTTTGGCTTTTAAATTCGATTCAAGAACTCGTTTGTGGTTTATGGTGATTCAACTGAAGTTTGCCAAGAATACGGATGCATCTAAGTGTGATCAGTAAAGCAAAGAGGACATAACTGACCTGAACACTCTACCAAGTCTAAAACATTGACCAAAAATGCATCCTAGTACCTATTCAAATTAAAAAGGAATTTCATTTAATTAAAAAAAAAAAAAAAAAAGGGCAAATATCAAATATGTGAAAAATAAGTACCAAGTGAAAATATGCTTTCCATATCATTCCGATAAAATAGGCGCCACATAGCCAATCAATTTACAACTTTCACATCATCCGCCATTTAAAAACAGCTCAGATGCTGAAAAGTTAAAGCTGAACTCCAGGCAAACATAGCTCTGCCACAGGACAAGGCCTGGAGGGCAGGAGACCTGCTTTTTTCTGCTTCAGTTAAAAGTATGAGATTGTAAGCTCCCAGGATCAGGGCCCTCCTAACCCTCTTGTATTGACCTGTATTGTCTCCCGTTATATTGTAAAGTGCTGAGCAAACTGTTGGCGCCATATAAATCCTGTATAATAATAATAAGACATTATTAAAAAAAAAAACACATATTATACCCACCTAGGAGGATGCAGCATCGGTCAGATTCTGCATCTGTCCCCCACCAGCATTGCAATGAAAACAGAGCAAAGACTGCTGATTGGTCAGTTCTCCCCCTCCGCTGTGATAACAGAGCGGAGGGAGAGAACTGAGCGATCAGCGGTGTTCACCATGACTGCCAGTTACTGGCTCTTTTCTCTGTCGCTCCAGTGCTCACTGGAGCGCTGGGCTGAGGAGGGGGCCAGGAGGGGATTGCTCATGCTATCGGTGGATCACTGAAGCCAGGTGCAGATCCAGGATTCTGGGTCAATCCCAACCATGTGGTTGGGATACTTTCAGAGCCTGGACAAACTGAGTGACGTCAGCCGACAGCAGACTTTATCTCGCTGTCGGCTGAAAATGGGTCACAGAAGTGCAGAACAAACCGCATTCCTGTGATCCACAGGAGAAGTACAGCCAAAAAAGCTTTGGCTATACTCTACGTAATACAAGTCTTGTCCCTCCCTTAGTTGGTGACAGGACAGTGAAAGGAGAAGCAGCAGACTGATGAGCTCATCTCTCTGTTCTCTCCTTCTATAAGCATGTTCATTGTTAGCATAAGTGGTTGGCGCCTTGTGCTGCTCCTCCCTCTCTAAATCCGAGCATTGCTGTACAGGGGACTGGGGTCAAATTCCACTACTTGCATTAAAGTAGAACTACAGGCAAAACTTTATCCAAAATGGAAAAAAAAGTAAGGGAAGGTTATAACCCCTGTGAGTGTATTTTTTTTGCCATCTGGGTCCCATTGGGGAGATTTCTCTTTACTTCCTGTTCCATAGCCAAAACAAGTGAGCGAAAATCCCTGCAAATTAAGGGAATCCCTTGGGGCCCCCCAGGTCACCTCATTGGAAGATTTCCCCTCTTTGACTTTTCTGGGGACAAGCCAACATTTGGTGTTTCGTTTACTTTCACTTTCGATGATAATGGTAAACAGCACAAATAGAGAGGGTGATTCTCCCTGATGGGGACACAAACAGCAATAAAAACTGACAGGGGGTCTAATCCATCTCCGCTCTATCCAAAACTGAAAAATTGTTTTACCTTTAGTTGTACTTTAACTTATGTCTTCTTTATTGGTCTGGAGTTCAGCTTTAAGTAAACTATAAAGAGCCAAAAAAAAAAAAAAATCGGAGAGCTTCCTATACAAAAAAAAAAAAAGGAAGTTTTCATAAAAACCTAAAGAGCATTTTTTTTCCTACTTCCTAAATAGGAGTCAATCAAATGCAAAGACATATGTGGCTTGGGAACAAATCAGAAAGCACACTTGAATGCACAAATAAAATGAGTATTATACACATTAAGCCTTGCAACACAGAGCTTAATTGCCAAAAAAAAAAAAATGTATCGGCTCCATGCACACTAGTGTTTGCAGTTCCTAGAAGCTGCCGTTAGCATTTTTTTCTGCTCCTAGAAGCTAAATCATGTTTTTCCTGTGTCCATGCACACAACTTTAGGCTATTAGTGTTTTTTTTTTAGCTTCAGCGTCTAGGAGCAGAAACAAAACATTTTTTGTAGAGTTTTTTCAGCAGAAAAAGAAAAACCACTAAACACTCCTAAAAGCTTTTTTTCAAGCTCTACATGTACTGTAAAAATGCTAATGTTAATGTTCCTAAAAAACTATTACCAGCATTTTATGAGTCGAAAAAAACAAAAACACACTGGTGTGCATGGGGTCTTAAAAGGCCAAAACAATAGTCCTTGTGTGATAGTGAAATTTAGAAAAGCAGGTAAATCAAAAGTGAGGGAGGGGTTAAAATAATTTTCTCAATTTTATGAAAAAAAAAAAATCAAGCAATATATGAAAATGACAAAAATAAAATTTAAGGTCTGGAATAAAGGGGCAAATTGTTTTTATGAATTTAGTTCAATGATCTTTAGTTCCTAATGACAGGTATGGTTATTAGGGGAAAAAAAACCCAAAAAAAAACAAAACAAAAAAAAACAAAAACAAAAAAAAAACAGGGTTTGGGGAGGAGGGTGATAAGAAGAAATTTCCATCAAACCTTGGGCAAAAAAAAATTGGTAATGAAGAGGAGATATAGATTTTCAAGCCAACATTCAAAGATACGTATGCATATTTTTTAATGTAAACATCATCGATATATCTTTGCACAAGTTGCATTGTGGTATAGGAATTTGTGTCCCCTTAACCAATAAGCATTTTTTCCTTGAAGCAAAAATTTCATAGTGTTCACCAGAATTATAAAAATGGGCATGCATTGTAATTATGATGGACAAGTCATTTTAATATGACATACCCATACCACTTGGGTGCTATGACTGTTTACAGTCCGCTTTTAATTCAATATAAATATTCTACAACCTGCAAGATTATTTTTATTTTTTTTGGTGAATTGGAAATGGTATAACCTTCAAATTTCATCTGAATAATTCCCCCCTCCGAGGGGGAAAATAAAGAAAAAAAAAAACAGCACATGGGAAATTAAAATCTTACAGAACATGCAATATTCATATATATATTAATATATTAGATAACATAATATACAGAAAAATAAATTTGATTCACAAGTGTATTTAATAATGAGAACATCCCATGAACCTCTCTCTACAACAGTCTACATGGGGTGGGGGGCAAAGCACACA
Organism: Staurois parvus; assembly: GCF_062004578.1. NCBI lineage: Eukaryota > Metazoa > Chordata > Amphibia > Anura > Ranidae > Staurois > Staurois parvus. The sequence continues at coordinate 91,033 of NW_028318856.1, read as the reverse complement.
ATTAAGGCCGCTTTCAGAGCTTCTCAAGTTTAGTTCACATGAAGCACCATTTTTTTTTTCTAGTGTTATTCTAAATATTGGCTTTTACTTAGAACAAAAAGGACTGCCGCGGTCATATTGTCTTTAGTCAAGGTATTGTGTATTGAATTGTTTGGCTGCTGTTTCATCACAAAACGATTATATTTTGTGAGCAATACTGATAAATGATGGTACAAACATCCTTAACAAGATTCAAAGACGGGGGTGTCAAAATGGCAGCCCTCCAGCTGTTGCCAAACTACAAGTCCCATCATGCCTCTACCTCTGGGAGTCATGCTTGTAACTGTCAGTCTTGCAACGCCTCATGGGACTTGTAGTTTGGCAACAGCTGGAGGGCCGCCAGTTTTGACACCCGTGGTCTAAGAACTCAAGGATTTGAGGTTGTGAGCCATAATACCGGGCTCCTTAAGATGTGATTCAGACCCATGGACAGGTTTGCTTAAGGTAGTCTATTCATTTTGAATCTCATTTAACAAGACTCAACACAAAAAATTCACACGCACTACCCTTGTGCTCCGAAATGTAGACTGTTCACCTCTGTGCATTGTAGGTCACCTGCATTCGCTTCTACTGTACGAGTGAGCTGGGTGCCATTCAAAATAAATGGAAACCCCTATTTACCGCCACTTCATATCTACGCAGCAATGTAAATCGAAGTTTAAAGCAGTGCAAAAGGCAGCGCTCAGTAAACTTTAGCAACCATATAATACAGCATTTATAATACAGCAACGTAGAGCAAATGCTTACCTACAAAAGAGAAGGATTGGTAAGGTAGATGCTTGGGGTTGATGGTGGACCTAACGAGTATGGCAAGCTTTGGACTAGACCTCTGCTGGCAGCCTGCTATGAGCAATGGCAGATGTAGCTGCAAACCTAATGGGAGAACCATTTTGCAAAGTTTAAAAGTGAATCTATCAGCTTTCAATCTGTTACTATTCTGAAAATGCATATTGATTGGCTAACAGAGACCCTCTTGATTCAATACTTGCTGAACCAACTGGACAGGTTTCAAATTCAAAATTTTCAAATATAAATACAAATTCCAGGCTAGTGAGGCGCCTCTTATATACAACACTTCCTTTTACATTGAAATCCATGCAAGCCGCTACTCACATAGCTGAAATATATATATGGGTTTTATCCTCCAAGGGGTTTGATATAGGCACTCCTGCCAGACCACACAGGTAGCTTCTTGTTAAAGCAGCGCTGGTGCATTGGAAGAACAACCCACCCCCCAGCCAGATGACTGGACAACAGACTAGGCTGGAGGGTGGGAGGGGGTGTTCACACAACCCCAGTCAGCTGACTGAACAACCAATTAGGTTAGGGGAGTGTACACATACCGCCAGTCAGCTCACTGGACAACCAGTTAGGCTGGGGGACTGTTCACACACCCCCTTCCAGGTGACTGGACAACCAGTTAGGCTGGGGGACTGTTCACACACCCCCTTCCAGGTGACTGGACAACCAGTTAGGCTGAGGGACTGTTCACACACCCCCTTCCAGGTGACTGGACAGTTAGGCTGGGGGACTGTTCACACACCCCCTTCCAGATGACTGGACAACCAGTTAGGCTGAGGGACTGTTCACACCCCCCCCCCCCCTTCCAGGTGACTGGACAGTTCACACATCCCCTTCCAGGTGACTGGACAACCAGTTAGGCTGAGGGACTGTTCACACCCCCCCCCCCCTTCCAGGTGACTGGACAACCAGTTAGGCTGGAGGAGTGTTCACACCCCCCCTTCCAGGTGACTGGACAACCAGTTAGGCTGGAGGAGTGTTCACACACCCCCTTCCAGGTGACTGGACAACCAGTTAGGCTGAGGGAGTGTTCACACCCCCCCTTCCAGGTGACTGGACAACCAGTTAGGCTGAGGGAGTGTTCACACCCCCCCTTCCAGGTGACTGGAAAACCAGTTAGGCTGAGGGAGTGTTCACACACCCCCTTCCAGGTGACTGGACAACCAGTTAGGCTGGGGGAGTGTTCACACACCCCAAGAAAGCTGACTGGACAACCAATTAGTTTAGGGAAGTGTTCACATACCACCAGGCAGCTGACTGGACAACCAATCATCAGGCTGGGGGAGGGGGGTTGTTGGGGGGAGTGTTAAGCTGGCCATAGATTGATAGGATTTCAAACAAAAACTCTCAGGAAAATTTGTGCGAAAATTCACAGAACACCTGAATGTTGTTCCAAAGATTTCATCTGTCCTTAACATTTGATTTTTGAATGAATGGATTTTACTGAACGAAAGCCAAATACACTGTTAGAAATTGTTTCGTTCAAGAAAAAAATTTCCATCCTGATCCTTCAATTTTCTTTTTCATCAATGCAGTCAAAAACGTATGTCAATTTGACCCATTAATGATTTAAAAAAGGAACAAACTCTTTCCCTAAGAATTTATTTATTTTTTAAAATTCTACCCATCTATGGCCAGCTTTAGCCAGACACGTTGATAAGTTTCCTCCTCCGACCAGCAATTACAGGAGTCATATTTTAAACAAATGACACTACTACTTACACTAGTTGACTTTATATGTTTAAGTGCCAAACTTCACTTATTGCTGTCCCCGATGTCCTCCTCAAGCCAGCACTGACAGTTCTATTCAGGGCAGGAGGACACTCTACCATTCTGCTCATTTCACGTGAGCCCAGCATGTTTACAAGCACATCATCACGTAGGTTGGACTCACAGTACTCCAAAACTGAGTAACGCTCACACCTCATTATGGGAGTACTGCTCTGTTCTGGAAGAGTTCCTGGGCCCCCGCTGACACCCAGGAGAAGAGCAGAGGATGACAACACAGGACCAGCAGAAAGACTTCAAGAAAAAAAAAGTATGCATGGGGGTAGGAATCCTGCAGCTAGGCCATGTCAATTGCCGTAAGGAAGCAATTTTTGTTTTTTTTCAGTTCTCCTGTAGCAGCCTAAGAGCCTCTGTTGAAGCTGCGGGTAGATTACGTCTTTTTCTACTTCAACAGGTTAGACTTAAAGCGGTATTAAACCAGAACAAAAAATGTAATATAGATGGACCGAAATTTGGCTGGTCCAGCAACAACCAGGTGAATTTCAGTCCATGTATTGCGGTCAATATATTGATCGACTTCTGTCATACAAGGATGTTGGAAAACTTTCCTTGATCAGTGGCTGCAGATGCCGATCAGTGCATATTGACAATGGAGAAGTCCTGCTGTCAGAATACAATGTCTCAGCAGGAAGGATTTCTCTGTCTACCTTGCTTGTGTGGATGGGAGAATCCGTTCCTGTTTTCTCTGATTAGCCTGCTGGCTGATTGAAAAGAAATTTGCCATCTATGGTAACTTTTAGATGAACAAAGTAGCTTAGAAAGGCTTTAGAAAAGAGACAGATGCTATAACTGTTTAATAGTTAAACGGTGTACTTTCTAGCGCTCCAGGAATCAAATGTCAAAGGGCAGGCCAAGGGAACCGGGACAAGAGTAGCCTATGGATAATGCCTCTGGGATGCAGCCCTCCTCGAATGGGGGAAACAACAACTGGAAAAAGAGCAAACAGGTGGCGCAAACACCTCAGAGCTCTGAGGAAAGGGATTCGTCCCTGAAACGCGTCAGAGCCGACCATACTGACAGTCGTAACCCCCTGCCCTTTGTTGCGGTCATCTCTATTATACAAAGCTTTACATACATGCTATGTCTGTATGTTTTCGTCTTTTCTTACTGTCAATAAATCTTGGATAATGCACTAGGTGTTTGCGGCAGCTGTTTGCTCTTTTTCCAGTTATTTAATAGTTAAGATTTAACAGTTTTTATTCTCTTTTGTAGCTAACCATAAAAACACGGTTCTAATGGTTTGTCCCAACATCTGTTCCTGTCACTTCAGCTGGACAGCTTGTCCTTTTGAGGAAACAGAATAACAGAACTACTGGAGGAAATAGCAAGCAGGACCCGCTGAGAGAGTGGTTCAAACAGTACTCCTGTACCAGGCCCATCAGATCAGCACAGGTTTCAACTTGGAAGGTGAATAAGTCCCATGCAGTGTAGTAGAGGCACACCTTACACAGCTTAAGGTGGGTAGGGCTCACTCAGGCTCCTCCCCCATAGCTGTCACTGGATTCAATGGGAATGTCACATGTCCACCTAACCTGATGGGGCTCCATTTTTTTTTAATGGCGGCCCTGACAACAGGTAATGAAGTACAACTATAGGCAAAACCTTTTTTTTTCCTTTGGATTGAAAAGGGGAGGGTTAAAACCAGTCAGATTTTTTTTTTTTGCCACCTGTGTCCCACTGGGGAGATTTAAATTCACTTCCTGTGCCAAAACAGAAAACGAGAGGAAATCCCTGCAAGTTAAGGGAATCCCTTGGGGACCAGGTTACCAGAGCTAGTACCCCCATTGGAAGATTTCCCCTCTTTGACTTTTCTGGGGACAACCCAAAATTTGTGATTTTTTTTTCAAGAAAAAAAATAAACAGGACAAACAGAGGGTGAATCTCCCTAAAGGGGGCACAAACAGCAATAGAAACCTAATACATTCTATCCAAAAAGGATACATTCTATCCAAAATGAAAAAAAAATAAAAAAAGTTTTGTCTCGTTATACTTGAAGTTAAAGGGTTGTCTCAGGAAAACACAAACTGCTGTGTTAATGCTAACTGACTGCACTATAGATGTCTTTTTTTTTTCCATTTTGCCCATAGGTAAACATTATCTAAATATTAAATTTATTTGACTGGTGGATTCTTAAATGTTGCCCTTCTGCGGCAGCCACTTGGTAATGTCGCACTTCATTTCATAATAAAGAGTAATTGAGAAATCCGCCACGAAGAGAGGGAAACCTTTTTAACAATCTTGGAAAAGGCACAGGTTAAACAACAACTACCACCATTGGTGTTAAAGAAACCCCCCAACCTCCTGAGACCCCCTAAAACATTGATTCTACGTGGAGTTGACATGTCAAAACTGCGTTAACCACCATTTGTTTTGCTCATAAACTGCACCAATTCTACTTGTAGACATAACTTTAAAAGCGCTTTTAAAAATAAATCTAGAAATCAAGGTTTTTCCACAATTATATATTTCTTTTCTTTCAAAAAAGATCCACATAGCAATTAGTAAGAAAATGTTCTTTAAAATAAACCAGGCATACAGAAAAGTACCAATGCAGCCTTCTGCCAGGCCAAGCGTGAACACTTAGTGTTTTGGAACCGTAGAGGACAAAAAAAAACTCAAGTGGGAATAGTGAACATTGGAAATGATTCTGAAATGTAAAAAAAGCATTAGCAAACAATGGAGAGAGGAGACTGGTTTGCCTTCGGCAGATCAACCTTTTGCAATGGCTGAAGCTTTTCGGTGACTGCAGCACCATAGCGTTTAGAATTTACATAAGAGCACTGTGACTTTGGAAAACTTAATTCCCGTTATTTTTTTTGTTATTTTTTTTTTTTTTTTAATTTCAATGTATCAAAAATATGCAGCTCTCATAAACAAGGTTCTAGAACAACCTCTAGCTTTAACTGTACACTGCTACATTACATGGACTGCAGCCCCTAAGAGGACAGTGCGGACTGCTTCAACAGGTTCTCTTGAACAGACTCAAGATCGCCTGTGCGGTGATTAACCTTCCGCACACAGGTACCGCCGATTATGACAGCGAGGGGCCGCTGTGACATTGTCTATCTCCAGCATTTTGTTAAACATCTTCAAGTCTGCTTGCACACAGCATATTTGCGTTGTTGGATGGCCTAGTCGATCTTTTCCACCTTGCCGATAATTTTCTCTTCGTAGATGGGCAGAATAGTGTCCTCGTCTCTCACCTCTTCAAAAACCACTCCGCAATCAAATTCGTCACTTACTTTCTTAAAGTAATACCTAAAAACAGAAAAAGAAGTCTTGTTACCAAAATGGTATTTATAGACTCACACACTACAATGGGGGTCATTTATGGATGGGGCATTATTAAATCGCCCTGGAATCACAGGAGAATACTAAAGGAAACAGCATCAACACGGCACGTGACGCTGTCTCTGCAGCATTCTGGACCCACCCAACCAGTACATGGCGCTGTCTTTGAAGCAATGTGGACCTGTCCACTCAGAACATGGCGTCACTCTCTCGCTAGCAACTGGCAGTGTTTTTGGCAGTGAGGGAGTGATGATCTGCTGATCCAGCTAGCAAGGAAGTGACACATACAGGCAGTGGAGTGTTCATCCAGTACATTTTAGTGATCCTGTCACTGGTATAGGATGCCGAGAGTGACATGGACATTACATAAAATCTGTCACTAGATAGAGAGTTCAGGCTTTTATTGACAGCATGCTTATATGACTCATGAGCACTGACACCAGCAAACCAGGCATTCTTTCTGAAAAGGAAACCAGGAATGGCATTCTTCATATTCCTTATGACTGATTACTTTACATTACAGATGGGAAAAAAAACAAATAAGCTAGGAACACATTTAAGGTACAGACAAGTTTGTCTTGATTAAGGGGTTCTGTGGAACGTTAGGGTTCCTCAGTGCTGTATTTAGATTTTGTGCTGCCCTAGGCAACGCAAAAATCCCCAATGAGGGAGCAAGAGTGTCAATAAGTGTGTGTATGTATATATGATTCGCTCTCTCTCTTCTCTTTCTCTTCCTTCCCTCCCTCCCTTCACCCCCTCTCCTTCCCTTCTCTTCCCCCCTTCTCTCCCTCCCCTCCCTTCTCTTCCTTCCCTTCCTTCCTTTCCCCCCCTCTCCTTCCCTTCTCTTCCCTCCCCCTCTTCTCTTCCCTCCCTCCCCCTCTTCTCTTCCCTCCCTCCCTCTTTCGCACATCGTATGGGACTGCACACACACACACCTCTAAGAGTTGCTGATCTCCAGCAGCAGGAAGGGGGAAAGGGGGGAGGTGTGTGCAGTCCCATACGATCTGTTAGTGTATAATGTGCTGGATGGACGACAGGAGGGAGATCCCACAGAACACAACACAGCTCACCTCCTCCGGGCTCTTTCATCTCGTCAGCTGCTGGAGGGAGAGGTACACGCGCATCGCTCTGCAACTGCCCTCCCCCACATCAATTATCCTGCTGTCCGGGCCACTGCAAGAGTATCGATGGTACCCCTCTGATGGCAGCCCTGCATGGCTCTCTCTGCCGCTGCTCAAAAGGCCCCTTCTTCCGGGGGGCGCTGCCGCCCCCCTAAAAATTGTCGCCCTAGGCAAACACCTTGTTTTCCTCGTGATAGATATGCCCCTGGGGTTCCTACTGAAGTTGATACAGGCTCCTATCAGAACAATTGTTTTATTATTATTCATTTCAAGATTACTGAAAATAGTTTTGTTGTAAAAATAACAGGGGGGTGTTAAAAATAAACTTCCCTGTGTCAAATACAATAAGTCCACCACATTATTTGTTAATAGAACAATGTATGCATACTAATGTACTGGAAGCTGTAGGTATGATCATTTCTAGAAGGGTTCCTGGAGACTTAAAAAAAAAAAAATAATTTCAAGGGCTCCTCTGAGATATAAAGGTTGAGAAGGTCTGGTACAGACAGTTTTTCCCGGTAGACAGAGTTTACCTGTAATTTCCTTTCTTCGTAAGCAGCTCCTTGAATTGTCCCAGGGTCACTACACGGCCCTTCACCATGGTCCTGTAGGGAATAGGTTCTCCACAGAAGTAGTACGCCACCACAATGTTGTCGCAGGGCTGAGAGGTTCCACTTCCTCCTTTCTTTTGAGGTTTTAACCTGTAAGAAAAAAATTAAAAATTGAATCAGAATGCAACACTCATCACATATATTTAGCAAGCAACTTAGAGGAGAAAACCTGGTGAGTGAACATTTCTCATGGTACGCTACTTTATCTTTCAGCTTAAATATCCCTGGAAAACACTGTGAATATTGCCTTTTAATGAAAAGGTTCCCTTCTCCTCCTAACCATCCCGTGACTGTTGAACTTCACTGACATACACAAAACAGAAAGCAGGTCTGTTGTCAGGGAAGGGTTTACCTTTGAATTCAGAGATAACGTATGAGGAAATTGACTAGAATTTCAGTCCTTGAAGGCAACCTGTCAGTTCCCGGTGGCCCTGCCTCCTATTATTCTGCTACATGTGCTCTTGAGAGCTGGTCATGCCGCTGCCCTTTTGTTTTTGGAAAATGGCTAAGAACATTACACAAATACAGCCAATCACCACCATGCAGCAATTACCACCGCTGTGGGACGCTGAGAATGAACTGCATACTGATCGGTTGAAATCAAGGCGTTCCTGGGGTCTTGTGGCTGCAGAGTTGACGCCTTGGTGGGCTCAGATGGAATATGGAGCACAAGCAAAGGATAAATCCAATAGCGATGATGATGATGCCGCTATCTGCTGCCGCCTTTTGTTTCTGGATAATGGCTAAGGACATTACACAAATGCAGCCAATCACCACCGGGCAGCAATTTCCACAGCTGTGGGACGCTGGGCATGAACTGCATATTGAACGGTTGAAATCAAGGCGTTCCTGGGGTCTCGTGGCTGCAGAGTTGACGCCTTGGTGGGCTCAGATGAAAGGAATATGGTGCAAAACGATGAATCCAGTAGCAATGATGCCGCTGTGTGCTGCTGCCCTTTTGTTTTTGGAAAATGGCTAAGGACATTACACAAATGCAGCTAATTGCCACCATGCAGCAATTACCACAGCTGTGGAATGCTGGGCATGAACTGCATACTGATCGGTTGAAAACAAGGCGTTCCTGGGATCTCGTGGCTGCAGAGTTGACGCCTTGGTGGGCTCAGATGGAATATGGTGCAAAAGCAAAGGATGAATCCAGTAGCAATGATGACGCATTGGTCTGTGTTGCACAGCTGCATTCTGAGAAATAGCCTTCACAATGTAAGCAGTAGCACTATTTCATTAGTAAGGGGGTCCATGATGATTCAAAAATATGGGCAGCGCCACAAAAATAAACTAAATTATGTAGTGGAAAAAAAAAAACGAATTATATATATATATATATATATATATATATATATATATATATATATATAAAAGCTGCAAAACCTAACCTATAAGGTGTGTGCATAAATGAAAAAACAGAATTGTGCTAATAATCTCACCCAACTTATTACAAATATAATCACATATATAACTATATAAATCTTATCACAATAAATGTGTCCAAATAATTGTGCAAAAAATCCAACACCAATGAAAATTTTTTTCCCGTGTTCAATAAAGCACTCCATGAGGACGTCAGATGACGAAACGCGTAGGGCGATCTTGTGGATGTGACCTCACGATGTTCCGTGATCTGTCGTCGTCCGTGGATGCCAGAGGAGGTTGTGTCTTTCATTGCTGAGAACGCGGTCTTGTGCTGGTGTTGGCTTAGACACCTTTTTTGTGAGTGTGATATATTTTAAATAAAATATTCTTTTTAAAAGTTACTGCACTATGAGCTTCTCTTCTCTATACTTCCCGAGTACCATTCTGAATCTATGAAGAAGCGGGTGCCATACTGATACATTCCATATATGCTGAAATTCTCCTGCAGAGTATTGCTCCCAGAGCACAAAGCGCTTATGCTGATTTATAATATGATCAGCATATTGCTCTGGTGATTTCATTCAATTTATTCGGTGGTGGATTTATGCACGGTAATTTTGCTTTCTGCACAGAAAAATAATTTTTGAACTTAAGATTGTTTATTGAACACAGAAAAAAACTTTTTTTATTGTTGTTGGACTTTTTGCAGGTCCGTGATGATTGCAGTAAAAAATAAACATTTCTTTCTGCCCTCACAGTGCTCTCTCTCAATCAAAATGGCAACTGGAACTAACTTTGCAATGCATTGTGGTCATTTGGGAGTGATAAATTCGCTGAGGGGAGTGTTTGTGAAAGAAAACACGCAATAATAACGAGCAAAAGCAAACAAACGTGCATTTTTAGTGCGAGCGTCTTTAAGTTTATTTTTGGGCTTTTCTTTGAGCAGCAGTGTGCATGAGACCTTAGATCATTGAGACCAGGGTGGATAAAAATCAATGATTTTTTTTAAAAAAATCAAAAAAATTGGATTTTTTTGATTTAAATCGGATTTTTTTGATTTAAATCGGATTTTTTTAAATAAAATGCTTTTTGAGGAAAATATATTACCATCCAAAGATTATTCCATCATGAAATAAAGATTAGTTTTTTAATTATGTAGAATAAGGCTGTATATGTTTAATTTTTTTGGTAAATAAATCCCATGAATCCATTCACAATGTCATGCTCTTCCAGAGGTTTTTGTAAGATTATTGGGCAGTTTCTCTGCCTACAAGATATTATCACAGATGATCGGTTTACTTTTGCAGTTCTCAAAACTGAATTTGACTCAGCGGAGATCACATGCCTCTTCTTCACAGCAAAAATGTTATAACATGAACAGAGTTAAGAAAAAGACCTTCATCCTAACTTCTACAAACCTATGAATACAGAATCAACCCCTTCACTGCTAAGGTTCAAGAAGTTCAGTGAATAGAATAGAAACAATATTTTTCTGATTGTTTGGAGTGGAATAGATCTGCACAAGAAGAAAGTGAAACTAAGTGTGAGGGGGAGGGGCTGACAGTCTACGTTTCTTCAAATATATATATTTTGTTTAGCCAAATTAGTTACCAAACATGGATGTTTAAGCAAATCACATCTGCTGGAATGTTATTGTTTCAGATGAATAAATCTATTTAAATTGTTATTATTAAGGTAATGATTATTTTTCTCCTTCCTAAGTACAACAGAAAAGTTGTCCAAATATGAATGATTAACCTATTAAACTGGGGATAAAAAAACTAATATGAAAAGTTGTTATTCTAAAAATCTTCATCTACTTGTATATTAAAGTTATACCAGCAAGAATTAGTCTTTATGTAGAAAACTAGGATTTACATCAATCCTTACTGACTAGTGATTTAAATCAAATCCACCCTGATTGAGGACACTGCTGCCTTTAACTGCTGATCTCCCTAGATCTGGAGCGCAATTGTTTTTCAAAGAAATGTTTTACTGAAAAGTTAACATGTTTCCAGAGCATTCCACTTGCATGTAATAATGTCAAGCCAAGACGTAACATTAATAATTTTAACACATCACTCATGGGTCACAAAACTGCATACTCAAATAAGAGCAAGTAATGTCATCACACAGCTATTGACCTTTCTGAAAGCAGAAACTTTGGAGAATAATACGTTAGTTGTAATTTTATTTAAATGTCACATGATCTTAGCGCACATGTTTATCAAACCCTTATTTTTAAAAATACAATAAATCAATTTTAATGGACACAAACACAATATATTGCCCAATTTATTTCTGTAATATATAAAAAAAAAACAAAAAAAAAAACAGAAACGTTGTTACCAAAAACAATGATTAGGCCAAGAGGCACCAAGCATGGTGAAATGACAACAAATTTCAGTACCCAGAATTGTCCATAGACGACGCTTTAAAAGCCTTTACAACGCCTTAGTTTAGCATTAAAGCAGAACTAAATGCTCAATACTCACCTGTCCTATGGTCCTGCACCGACATCTTCTGAGCGCAGATCTTCGGGCCTCTTCATTGGCCAGCAGGGCATGCAGTCACTCCTGCACATGAGTAGGAGGCTGTCATCCCAGCACTTAGAGACAGGCCAGACGCTGTAAGCGGAGCTGTGCATGTGCAGCTCAGGTACAGCACTGGAACAGCGAGCAGGCAGGTAGGGGCATTTTATTGCAGGAGAGACAATACATGTCTCTTCTGCAACTGCAATAAAAGCCTGCCTGCTTGCGATTTCATACAGCAGAGCTTCAGCTCTGCTTTAAATGTGAATGATGGCTCTAGAATTACTGCTCTCGGCCTGTGTGGCAATAACTAAAATGCCTAATAATAGTTTTTGTATGTAACCATACCTAACACACGCCTTTATGTATTCGTGTATGGGAGAGGGGGGCGTATTTATTTATTTTTTTGTAATATTGTGTTACTCTACCCACAGACATCAGCCATGCCAATCTTGGGCCAGCAGGAGGGTAAACAGAACCTGGGACCCATGGCAGCAGTAGCTGAGTGTGATGGCACCTTTGACAGTGCGTGGAAGTGATCTGGTGGCTATACAGCCACCTGAATTACTTCAAGTAGAAAGCTGTCAGCATGACACGTCTAAACGTGATTCCAGCTGCTATAGTATGTTTGATAGCCTAATTTAGCGTAAAGGATAGTGAGCGCTCTTATATATACAGCAGCTAGAACACTTCAGGTAACCACATTACCTCTAGAATCTCAATATAACCATAAAATAATCAAAGTGCAGCGCTCAGAAGAGTATGCATGTGACTGAAAATAGCAGAAAGGCAATAAAGTATCCACAGTGTTTCTCTGGAGTAATGCGAACTTCCACAGCCTTTACTGCCTCAAATAACAGAAATGCGCACTCACCAGAAACGCATGGGTTATGCGCATATATGATCAAACATTCCAGATGATAGGTACATCAAAGGTTAAGCAGCAGGCATCTCCTTCATGGTGGGTCATCACAGACTCCTTAATTAGATCCAAGGGTCCCCTTAAGGTCAGCCAGGTACTCCACACAAATCTTTTCTCTGGGTGGCAAAATGCTTTCTCTGTGGGGGTAATAGCTCCACATAGGAGCCCCAGAAAACAGATGCCAGAGATAGTGTATTTCCCAGACAATTTTATTAATGTAAAGAACACAGCAGGGCAGTATGCACATTCAAATTCATGTATGCACAGGAGAAGCAGCAGTACTGACCCCAGTAAAGATGGCCGCCGGGCCTCCTCGTGGCTCCGGCGGTGAAATGACGTCACGCTCGGCACAGCTCCTCCTTGGGCATACTCTGAGCGCTGCACTTTGATTATTTTATGTTTGATAGCCTGCTCTGCTGCCAATGCAAGCCTTGTGTCAGTGGCAGAAAGGGTTAAAGTAAACATGCTGAATTCAAACAATCTGAAAGAGGACTGCAGAAGGGTTCCTGCTGAAAATCTTTTTTTTTTTTTATTAGAAAAGCAGTGTAAATACACACTCAAATTTCTTTTCATCCACAGTGCACATCTTTCAGCACCAGTGTGGATGTGCTAAGAACATGAGCAAAGTACATCTTTTCTTCAATTTGTATGGAAATCTCCACAGCATTTAAACATCAATATTGCTTTCGTTACTTGATGCAATGGCCTCACTAACCAATAAGGGTGCTTGAAGGTCAAAAGTGTATGAACATTTGCTAGTGGGAAGGGGAGGAGGGTGACTGGAAGGGAGATGTACACATGGGGGAGGTATTAAGGATCAGGAGAGGGCTTGCTACTAGAGACAAACTGACACAAGAAAAGAAGAGTGACATACTGTGGCTCTGAGAGGTCCATGTCGGAGACAGCTGGCACCACATTCATCAGTGGAATATAAGGTGGCCTGACAGAAGAGCGCCCCCGCTGGATAACCTCTTGAACATACCTAGAGAACAATCTCACAGATTAGAATGCACTCTAGATCTACGACTTACTACACCAACAGAAATCTCACCCCTAGGGATTACGTGTAATAAGTTCTTTAGAATGGGTTTGAGTTGCCTGTAGCAACAGATTAGCAAACAAAACTGCCATCTATATGCAGAACAGACTTGAGTACAAAATGACATTTTTATTGGCTTCTACTCTAAGAATGATAGGATTTTTTAACTCACCATACAAATTATTTTCTTGGAGTCCATTGAGGGACACAGTAAGTATTAAGCCTTCAAGGTTATAATGAAGGCGAATGGAGGATTGAACACTGGCAAGCGCAAAAACTGTAGGCCAGCCCAGGATAACTGCACCACTACCAGCATGATCATAAACACAGAATAGGACCTGTGTTCCTCAGTGGACCCCAAAAAAAAAAAGAAAAAAAAAAAAGGATTTTATGGTGAGTACAAAATACATTCCTTCTCTTCCATTGAGGTTCAAAAGAAGACTTTCACCTTCGAGACATCCAAAAGTAGTACAGCTAAGGAGTAGACATACTGAAAACACTGACAGGCCCAGAAAACTGAGGACTGCACGCAGCTCAAACTACCTGAATGACCCTAAACCTAAAGCTGGTATCAGATGAGGTCACAACATCCACCAGCTAGAACTTTGAAAACTTGAGCAGAAGACCAGGTGGCAGCCTTTGAATCTGATCCTTGAGGCCATAAGTGTGGATGGTTTGTGAGCCACCTAGAGATAGTGTAATGAGAAGTTGGTGTACCCTTACAGAAGCCATTCAGGGTGACAAAAAGGCAATGTCAGACTTCTGAGACAGAGAAACTCACAGCCTGGACCACATCCAGACAAAGAGAAATTTCCTTTTGCTGAACTCAAAGGATAGGAAAATGAAATTCTGGTTGATATAAACAGCAGAAACTAATGGGAAAAAAGTCCTGGGCATCTATACCACTTGGTCCCTGTGCCAAACCAGAAAAGGTTCCTTGCGGGATAAGACCACTTGTTCAGGCACTCGCCTAGCAGAGTTGATGCTACTAGAAAACCACAATGTGGGTGAGAGTGGAGAGAAGAATGTCGCTAATGGTTTCAAATATTGGAAGCACCAGAGAGAACCATAAAGTTTTGCCCTGTACAGGATGAGATTCACCCTTTTTACCACAGTGGGACTTTCAATTACTACCTGATGGTTGATGTACATCACTGCCATGGTGTTCTCTGACTGAATGAGGATTGGTTGACCCCCCAGCATGATGGTCCAACGTTGCAAAATCAGCCAAATCCCCTAAAGGTCCAGAATGTTAGGCAAGAGAAGAGACTACTTTGACGGCCAAGTTCCCAGCACAGACAAGGTACCCATAACATGCTGGTATGTATTGTGATGTTCTTCAGGAAAACAGGACTTCCCCAATTTCAGAACTGGATTCCTGAGCTGTCAAGCCTATGTCAACCTGTTTTCTTAACAAAAAGTGAAAAGATTTTGCTGTTTGTTGCTTAGCTTTCTTCCACTGAGGAAGATACTCTTGTCACCAGTAGCATCTTCATAAAGGTATCCTGAGTAGGTCCTAAGAGACCTTATAGGCCATGTGGATCTGACATTTCTTCGATGTGGTCTTCATAGCCCCGCACTTTAACCAAAGCACCATCTACATGTATACTGACAGGATATCAATGCAGATCAGAAATCTGTCACAGCTGTAGCTTCAAAGAGGACTTCCACCTATTTATTAGTTGGGTCCTTAAAGACAGGGGCATCCTCCTCAGTAAGGTGTTTTCTTTGTGTGGGTGGGATAATGATATTGAACAATGGGGGCCAACCACTTTTTGATAAAGAGATCTTTAGCTGGGTAGAAAGCCATTAAGAGCTTGGGGGGAGCAAACAACTTGTAAGGTGTCTTGTCCCACCTTCCTTAAAGGGAGACTTGAAACAGCAAGCTATCCTCAACATCTGGTCCAGCAGGGTCTGGATGAAACAATTCAAAAGCCATGCTGAGGATAGCCGTGTCGAACAGCTGCAAATCGGCAAGACTAGATCTAGCAGCAATGAAGAGAAGAGTTTTCAAAAAAAGAAAAAAAATGGTGCTACCAAAGTAGGTTAAGTCTTTCACACAGCAAATCTGAAGAAAAGACATCCATTCTCCAAGGATGCTAGTAATAAAATGGAGGCAGGCTGGTCCTGGGCTGACTCACAGTTTGTTTTTAGCTTGCCAGTGTCCAATTCTCCAGTAGGCAGTAATATAACGTGAACGTGAAAGACTTCCTGTGTCCCCCAATAGAGGAGAACACTTTTTTTCCTTTAAGTGCTTTCTAGCTAAAGCAAGATGGCTGTCATGAGCTCAAGGGATCAGTATGGCTGCCAAATGTCTCCAAAGCTTTTGCAAATAGCCAGTCTGAATACTATGCATTTTTCAAGCATAGGTTCACCAGCTGATATCTGTAAGCATACCGTTTTGTTAAAAAACAGACACTAAAAACATGCAATATGCAAGGAAAAAAAAAAAACTCCCCAAAAACTGGTAATATAGTCATTGGTGATCTACCTAGTGGTTTCGTAATGCTTAGTGCAATTTCATGTCAAAATTCTCAGCTTGAGGCAGTGATCCTCCATACTTGCCAAAACAATGCTTTTCAACTGTACCGAACAGTACAGAGCACATCATATTGGTAGTTATGGGTAAAACGGATCCCTTAAAATGGAAAGCATCTTAGGACAAAAAGGCACCTTAGTCACCATAAAACTCATTTTACATTAAACACAAAGAAATTGTAATAACAATGGTTTTAAATCAAGTAGAGAAGGACAATGGCAACTTGTTATGTAGCTGGGCTTAAAGAGACACTGTCACAATGCCCATTTAGGACAGAGTGACAGTGTCTCCTGACAGCCGCCACCCCCCCCCCCCAGTCCAACAAGGTATACTTACATTCAGAGCTCCCTCCCCACTTCTCCTATGGATAGAGTCCACCCTGGGTGAGCTCCTGTATTAAAAGATATTAGTGCTTCTTCCACCCACATCAGTACTTAAGCCTGGCGATTAGCTGCTCAGACTCAAACATAGTCAACTCAGGGCAAGGCTCGTGCCCCTCCATATGCAGAAAGCCGGCTCCTACTCCAACTTAGCATGGATGAGTATACTTTTGCTGGACAGGGGTGGGCTATCAGACAATAATGTCCCTTTGTGTTGAATGGACAGTATCTTGAAGGGGGTGACCGTGTGTGTTAGTCTACCATTCTTGGCATATTTTTCAAGTCTTTGATTACAAGGAACTGTACAGAATGCAAAAAAAAAAAAAGTTTAAAAAGGTACAGTAATACCTCGGTTTACAAATGCCTTGGTTAACGTACTTTTCAGTTTACAAATGAAATTCCATTGAAAATAATGCCTCGGTTTTATGAATTTGTTTCGCAATACGAAGTGTATGACGGTGCCAATTTTTAAATGCAATTGCCGGCTTTTTTTTTTTTTTTTTTTATTCACTATAGCTCACAGAATTAGCTGTCACTTTCACCGGAGCTAAAGGAAACTTTGTTTCTTTCAAGAAACTAAAATGAGACATTGTTTCTCTTAACTTGGGAAATAAACTAAAAAAAAACCCCAAAAAACTCTCTTTTAACTGCGGGGAAAGTGACAGCTGAATTTCTGAGCTATAGTGAAGAAAAAAAAAACGTTAATTACATTTAAAAACCAGCACAATAAATAAAAAAAACAGGCCTGGGGTCTCCCCTCCCATCCATACCAAGCCCTTTGGGTCTGGTATGGATTTTGAGGGGAATTCCCACAGCAAAATTAACAAAAAAAAATGGCGTGGGAATGGCGTGGGGGTCCGCCCCAAAATCCATACCAGATTCATCAGACCATGCAGCCCGGCAGGTCAGGAAAGGGGGGGGGGGATTGATTGAGTGTGCCCCTGCCCTCCTGAACCATACCAGGTCACACACCCTCAACATGGGGAGGGAGGGGGTGCTTTGGGGCACCTTGTCCCCATGTTGATGGGGACAAGGGCCTCTTCCCCACAACCCTGGCAGGTGGTTGTGGGGGTCTGCGGGCAGGGGGCTTATTGGAATCTGGAAGCACCTTTTAACAAGGGGGCCCCCAGATCCTGGACCCCCCCCCCACGTGAATGAGTATGGGATACATGGTACCCCTACTCATTCACAAAAAACAAAAAGTGTAGTGTGAAAAAAGACAGGACACGGTCTGTGACAAGTCCTTTAATAAAAGAAAAAAACTAAAATAATGTCTCCCCGCAGTAGATCCAACGTCAATTACGATGCCCGCCATCACAACCGCTGCAGACCCAAACAAAATAATAAAACAAATAAGTATCCGCTCCCGACGATGGCTTCCAGCCATCTGCCTGCTCCGGTGGTTTGACAGTTCTTAAATATAGAAGGGGCAGGGCCACCTGGGAACATCCCCCATGTGACATCAATGATGTCCTAGATTGTAAGCTCGAAAGAGCAGGGCCCTCGATCCCCTCATGTTTTGCACTGTATTGTTATTGCTCTGTCACATGTTCTGTCCCCCTTTGTAATGTACAGCGCTGAGCGAACCATTGGCGCTTTATAAATACTGAATAATAATAATGTCACTTATGGCGGGGTCACTCGGGTAAGTATGATATGATTAATATTTTAATTTTAAAAATAGAAAGCCTTTACAGCTACTTAGAGTGGGTACTGATGATTATTGTCACTGGAAAATAAACTAAAGAAAAATCCTCCAGTTAAGGATGGTGTTCCCATGAGGGGATTTTTCTTCAGTTTGTAAAGCCTCTCATCTGTATATTTGAGACAGAAACTGAAATTAAATCTCCCCAACAGGATGCATGCAGGCAAAAAAACTGAACAAAAAAAAACACCGGCAGGGGTCTGTGAATGATGCAGCAGCAGTCAGTGTTGGACCTGTTGCAAACCCCTAATAGCCCCTTGTAGCACTGCTGGGTGCTTCTGTGTTACTGGAGGCCATTCAGTGAAGTACACAAGTATGGAACAGACTACATTTAGACTATATAAACCACCACCACACAGAAAGCCTGAAGTGGACAATTACCTAAAGCTCACCCATCATGAGTGGGGAAGGAGATGCTGCTACTGTTATTTACCTTCTGACCTGAACCTCATGTAGATCAGGAACAGCAGTAGTCCTTATCTGCATAATTGTTCTGGGTCAGTGATTTAACCCCTCGCCCTCTTGAGGATTTACCCCTCTTCCTGACCGGGCCATTTTTTGCATTACTGCGCTGCGTTACTTTAACTGACAATCGCAAGGTCTTGCAACACTGCACCCAATTTAAATTTACGTCCTTTTTTTCCCACAAATTGAGCTTTCTTTCTGTGGCATTTGACCGCTAATAAAAATTTTTTTAAAAAATCAAATTTCGTCATGTAGACCAAAATGTATTCTGTGACATGTCTTTGCTGAAAAAAATCCCAATATGTGTAAATTAATTGGCTTACGTGAAAGTTATAGTGTTTACAAATGGCGGTATAAATAGTAATGGCAGCAATCAGTGACTTAATGGGACTGCGGCGGACATTCTGACACTGGGGGGAACTAACTTAGTGTCATTGACATCCCCAGTGACACCAATACAGTGAACAGTGCTAAAAAAACTGAACTGCCACTTTATTAATGAAACTGGGCAGGAAGGGGTTAATGTGAGGGGCGATCAAAGGGTTAACTATGTGCAGGGAGTGTTTTACTAGGGGGCGGTGTGTGTGCTTCACTGTAAGCACACTGATGGGGATGGCTGTGCACAGCCATCCTGAGCAGTGTGCCCGAGCTGACAGGGAGGAAGACTGTTAAACAAAACAGTCTTGCTCCCTGTCGGTAATCACCAGGCGATACCCAGTAATTGACATCTGTGGCCACGCATGGCGGTGCGTGTAGGGCTTGCGCGCGCCCCCTACCCGGAAATATGTGTGTGTGATTTTGCGCACCCGTACCGCCATGCAATAGTTAATGAACTGAAGCCATTGAGTCACTGTGACTGTCAGGCAAGTATCATGTTCAGAAGGAGAGGTAAACAATGGCAGCATGCTTTCCATAGGACAGCTTTTCTTTATATTTAAAAAAAAAAAAAGCACAACCAGAGAAGGCATAGAAAACTACTCTCATACTACGAGGTGTATCATACCTTTGCTTCACTTGCATTTTTCCTGCTTTTCTTTCCTCCTCTTCCAGCCTCCTGCGTGCTTCCTCCAGCTGTGTCAGCGGATTGGGGGCAGGGTTGGGTGGCATGGTGGGATCTTGCACGAACGGGTGGGAGGGCTGAACCACGTTACGTAGTTGGGCAGTGACCCACGGGTGAACGGCACCCGGCCGCTCGATAGAAAGTGGTCTAGGCACATCATGGCCAGGTTGCTTCTTGGCACCTGACGAACTGCGGGTATGAACACAGGGGTCAGCTGGGACACTTACAGAACATAAAAACACATATGTTATGAACATGTTTCAATTCACTCTCAGCCCCACTTAACCTCTGTCTAAATGGAAAAAAAAAGTGCTTCCCCCCGATATCCTTTTAAAACGACTTGCAGGGAATTCCTCTTTAATTGTTGTCTGTTTCTACAGACTCCTCACTCAGCTGAATGGCATTGCTTAACATTACCCAGCTTCAGCTTGTCTAGTCTAGTTCCAACTGCCGGCAATGGGGAGACTGAACTTGATCTCATAGAAAGCACTTCCTAGGGTACCCCTCTGTATGCCACAGAATATCACACCCCCATTTATTCCCAACCAATCCGTTCAGAGATTATATCCATGTTCATGTAGTAACTGTCAGGGCTCAGAGCAGCTCCTTTCACCCCCCCTCCTCCTTTGCTCATCTGTACAGCAGCAATGAGTCTGCGGAGCTAGGGATACACGCACAGCAGCGAGGCCGGGGAGCTAGGGATGCACGCACAGCAGCGAGGCCGGGGAGCTAGGGATGCGTGCACAGCAGCGAGGCCGGGGAGCTAGGGGTGCGTGCACAGCAGCGAGGCCGGGGAGCTAGGGATGCGTGCACAGCAGCGAGGCCGGGGAGCTAGGGATGCGTGCACAGCAGCGAGGCCGGGGAGCTAGGGATGCGTGCACAGCAAAGAGGCCGGGGAGCTAGGGATGCGTGCACAGCAAAGAGGCCGGGGAGCAAGGGATACACACACAGTAGTGAGGCCGGGGAGCTTTGCTCATCTGTACAGCAGCAATGAGTCTGCGGAGCTAAGGATACATGCACAGCAGTGAGGCCGGGGAGCTAGGGATACATGCACAGCAGTGAGGCCGGGGAGCTAGGGATGCACGCACAGCAGCGAGGCCGGGGAGCTAAGGATGCACGCACAGCAGCGAGGCCGGGGAGCTAAGGATGCACGCACAGCAGCGAGGCCGGGGAGCTAGGGATGCACGCACAGCAGCGAGGCCGGGGAGCTAGGGATGCACGCCCAGCAGCGAGGCCGGGGAGCTAGGGATGCACGCCCAGCAGCGAGGCCGGGGAGCTAGGGATGCACGCCCAGCAGCGAGGCCGGGGAGCTAGGGATGCACGCCCAGCAGCGAGGCCGGGGAGCTAGGGATGCACGCCCAGCAGCGAGGCCGGGGAGCTAGGGATGCACGCCCAGCAGCGAGGCCGGGGAGCTAGGGATGCATGCCCAGCAGCGAGGCCGGGGAGCTAGGGATGCATGCCCAGCAGCGAGGCCGGGGAGCTAGGGATGCACGCCCAGCAGCGAGGCCGGGGAGCTAGGGATGCACGCCCAGCAGCGAGGCCGGGAAGCTAGGGATGCATGCCCAGCAGCGAGGCTGGGGAGCTAGGGATGCATGCCCAGCAGCGAGGCCGGGGAGCTAGGGATGCATGCCCAGCAGCGAGGCCGGGGAGCTAGGGATGCATGCCCAGCAGCGAGGCCGGGGAGCTAGGGATGCATGCCCAGCAGCGAGGCCGGGGAGCTAGGGATGCGTGCCCAGCAGCGAGGCCGGGGAGCTAGGAATGCGTGCCCAGCAGCGAGGCCGGGGAGCTAGGGATGCGTGCCCAGCAGCGAGGCCGGGGAGCTAGGGATGCGTGCCCAGCAGCGAGGCCGGGGAGCTAGGGATGCGTGCCCAGCAGCGAGGCCGGGGAGCTAGGGATGCGTGCACAGCAGCGAGGCCGGGGAGCTAGGGATACGTGCACAGCAGTGAGGCCGGGGAGCTAGGGATACATGCACAGCAGTGAGGCCGGGGAGCTAGGGATACATGCACAGCAGCGAGGCCGGGGATCTAGGGATAACATGCACAGCAGTGAGGCCGGGGATCTAGGGATAACATGCACAGCAGTGAGGCCGGGGAGCTAGGGATAACATGCACAGCAAGAAGTTAAGCTGCTGGGGATGTGCGAGTGCATGGGGGAGATATTCTGCAGGGGATCTAAACAACTAGGAATATATCTGCACATGGGAAATATACTGCAGATATTGCCTCCAGAGCCATTCTCTTCGTTTTTGCCAGCTGAGCTATTTGCGGATGTTGCTGACAATGATCAGGCTAGCACACACAAAAGAGTGACACACACAGTTTGCTAGGGTAAGTAGGAGATGTAGTACAGGCATGGGGGGCTTGAGTACCAAGAGGGTTTGAATGCCCTAACAGTAACAGAAAGTGGAATGTAAGTGACACATGTAAATATTCTTTCATACAGACCAAACATATTTGCAAAGAAAAGAGGTAATGTATACTCATCCTCAAAAAAAAAAAAAAATTATATATATACATATATATATATATATCTATATATATCTATATATATATATCTATATATATATATATATATATATATATATATATATATATATATATATATATATATATATAAAACTACGACACTGAAGGCTGTAAATCTATGTATTTCAGTTGTGTAACTAGCTGTGTCTGGAGCTCCACTTTAAGGACAGCCCTCCAGTTGCTGCCTAACAAACTGGCAAATTAATTTACGACCTCTGAAAGGGGGTTCCGAATACTACAATATATCTTTTGGTTCGGGAGATCCCTCTGCCCTGCTTTATAATCAACATCAGCATAATACAGAGGCAGTCTCTCACCTATGGACGGATTTTTTATGTCTGCTTATCTCCTTCTCTCCTTCCATTATCCATTGCATGATTTTCTGGTTTCTCTCCGCGTCTTCTGGCACAACTGGCATTTCATAGCTGGCACTTTCAAGCTTCCCGGAATCCACTTTCTTAGCGTTCCTTTTGGCAAGCATACTTACTTTTCCGCTGTAATGGGGGAAAGAAAAAAAAAATTGCAGCCATGAAGTCAGACTAACATTAACCCCATGAGAAAACCACCATCAGACAATTCTAACGAGGCAATGGCATGCAGCTTTCATGCGAGGTTTAGGCAGACTGCATCTGCATGTAGACTACAGGAATGACACTGCTGCGACTTGTAGTCCCAAAGTGGAGATTACTTTGCTGCCACCTGAAGCCCTACAAAGAAGAAACTTGTTCTGTTGTTCTCGCTGTAACGATAATGCGCAATAGAGACATGGAAGCTGTACGTGACAGCCATCCGGTTAAGGCCTCAGCCATTTTGTTTTTTATGCACAATCTTCTTTCTCCCCTCCTCCCTCTTGAAATGGAATTTGTAGCTGTAAATTGTAAGGAACTTCAAAAGAGCCTCTTATGGTAAATAAAACACAAATAGAGGCCAGCTCCAGAGCTGTAAACCGCTAATTAGGCTTGGCAGGAGGTCTATTTTGCAAAGACACTTTCCTCTGCCCTATCGTAAAACAATAACTCAGTCAGCTGTCACACATGACCTGTTAGGCCATTAGAGCCTAGGAATGCAGAGCGTGCCATAAAACGTCTACTCCACATGTAACAATTTAACATACAGTTCATAAAATTCAACAAGAACTGGGCACATTATTATTAGGTGTATATTTGCATAGGGCATTTCATGCCAAGCCAAACAAGGTCCTACATGACTATGTTAGCACAAAGGAAAGGGAAGAAAGCAGTCTCTTCCCTCCTGGGTGACAAGGGTACACTGTGTTTGGTATCCCTGGGTTTGAAATAGAACTCTGAATATTAATCTGCCAGTTGCTAGAATACAACCTGCACATATTGGAGGTTATTAAGATTAGTATGAAATTGTAGTTGGGACTTGGTCATAAACTTGATGACCTCCTAGAACCTGGGTGATTGGTCAGTTGTCTCAGGCTACAACCCTTTAATATCATAGAAAAGATTGACAGGCCTGGTAAAGGGGAGCTCTCGTTTAACATCAACCAAGAAACATCTTAACGGACTTGAGAGCCCAGGCAACATTTTTGTTTGGACAATTGGACTCTGCTAAACCAGGACTTTGCAAGCATTCTGCCTTCTTAATTCCTTTCTTTAATTTCTGTTGCAGTATTGCTCTCTTTATGTCTTTGTAACATCTTTTTCTGTAAATATTTTAAGTGCACTATTTTGACCTTTTAAGTAATAAACCCTATTTTGAAAAGTGTTGAAACTGTCTCTAAAGCTTTTAATGCAAACAAAAAAATCCCTGTCTCTTTAAGAGTGCTCCTGTATGTAATTATCCTCTAAATATACCTGTCTGTGGTGACAGTGTGTGTTGCAGACACTTATGCTGAAATCATAGTGTTATTTCTACGTTTATGAGTTTCTTCCTTCTCTGTAAAAAGGTGGTGGTGGCAGTGTGAAGGGTTAATTGCGTAATTAACCTGACCCAGTAACAATCGCTCTCAGGCTGCTGGCACAGATTGTGGTCACGCGAGCTGGAAAATCTTTGTGCAGGGTGCAGCTGAGAGTGGCATTGTTACGCAAGTGACAGCACGGTGCGAGATTGGCTGGTCCTTTGTCAAGAGCTGGCGAGAAGGGCAGAGGTCGGCCACCGCGTTCCGTCACACTCGCTATTGGATTTTCTTATGCAACTTGTAGATCCACAGAGAGCCCACACTGATGGAGTACATAAAATTCAAGATGGCCACCACTAGTGTGCTCCATTACACTTGTGACATCACCAGGCTGTACTCTGCCAGACTAGAGTGAATGCAGGGGGGTGGAGAGGGGCTCTCCACACCCTGCATTGTTTGGTGCCTTGAGCCTCTCGAACCTCCCCCAAACTCAGCTACGGATATGGAGCTCTTTTGTCAATCCAGGAGGCCATATACTGAAAAACCACAAAAAAGGTAAATTTTCATCAATCATGGCAGTCTCTGCCACACATTCAGGGACTCCTCATGATGAACGGATTTCAGTGCTGATCCTTGAGGATGAACTGCTCAACGATGACTGCAGCTTCAGGGGTCAGTGGGGTTATTTTTAAAGCTCATTTGCTGCTTCTTAATATCTGTCATTAGTTCACATTGCTGAGTCACGTGACTTGCTTGAAACTTTTGTGATTTAGCACTGCAGTCTATGGTACTCAAGTCGCACCAAAGCTGCGCAGGAACCTTTTTTTTGCCGCTGTGAGTTTGAGTCGCATTGATCAAGACAACACCCATTGAAATGTGTTTTGACTTGTCTTGTGAATTTATATATCCCAAGTCGCAGCAGTGTGAACCGGGGCTAAAGCCAGGCCACAGTTCCACTTTAAGCAATAAAAATTCATGGTAATTAGTATTTTATGTGCTGGACTCGTATAGCTTATTGGCCTGGGTGTCAAGACGTGCCTTAGGCTAGTTGAGTACATGGATAAATGTAGCTCTGAATAGCCACTTGCACCAAAAGTATATTTGAACATTTCATAACTATATTTTATAACAGCACACCAGATACCTCGTGAAGGCAGTTGCTAAATGTCCAAGACTCCCCCAAAAAAAAAAAAGTTCTGCCATGCAGAATGTATATGAGAACTAAGGAGTGAAAAGCAAACCTTGCATACCTGTAGCCCAGAGAATCCATAGGATTAGGGGCCATTCCCATACTCTCTGCATAATTTCGAGACTTGGTTGCATAGTTATGTGGGTCTGCATTCCATGGGAAGTTGCTCTGCACTCTTTGTGTGGCCTCAGCCTCAATTTGTTCTTTAGGTTTCACACCACTATGGTGGTGAACATGGTGATAAACATGCTTGTGGTGGTAAAGGTTGGATGCCTCAAGTTTTGAGTTGCTCTTGCCCGAATGCTTTCCGTGACCAGACTGCATTGTTCCCATGGATACAGGAAGGCCTTTGCCCAAGTGGCCATCCGGAGAGCGTGGTTTCGGGGAATGGCGCCCAGGGCCTGGAGACTGGCAGCCTGGGGTTTTCATGACGCGCTGCACGTGTTCATCAAGGATGGACTCTGGATTTTCTTCGTGGGCGTCTCTGATTGGCATCCCGACACAACCCATGTCAGCATAACGTGAACCAAATTGATGCATGGGCTGGCTTGAAGGCAACTTGTGGCTAACCATGGAAGGTGCAGATGAGACATCGGCATCATCACCTTCTTCTTCCTTTGGATGCAAAAAAGAAAGAAGTCACTTTTTGTTTACATTAATGCCAATAAAAAGACTGCGCTCAATCAATTTTTTTTTTATCCTTGCATTCTTCGTATACAGCTGCCCCAGAACCTAAGTTTGCCAAAGACAGGCCCGGTGTTCCCAGGTTGTAAGCACCACTCTTTAACCACTTGCTATCAGGGGAATTTTTTTTAATTCTTCACGTTAAAATCTGCTTTTTTTGCTAGAAAATTAGTTCGAACCCCCAAACATTATAGATTATCTGAAAGCCCTGAAGAATAAAATGGTGGCTGTTGGAATTTTGTATGTCACATGATCTACAAATTATGTATGACCGCGAAATGTGAAACTACTGTACCTAAATTTTTCTATAGACACTTTAAAAATCTTTCTCGGGGCTCATTGGTCCCATTGTATCAGTTAAATCAGGGGTCTCCAAACTTTCTAAACAAAGGGCCTGTTTGCTGTCCGTCAGACTTTAGGGGGGCCAGCCTGTGGCCATTGGGAGTTGAAATCGTGGTGTCAGTGGAAGCAAACAATGCATCTTTGGTGTTAGGGGGAGGAATCGTGCCTCATCATTGGTGTCAGTGGGTGGCATAGTGCCCTGTTGTTGGTGTCAGTGGGAGAAATAGGGCTCCGTTGTTGGTGTCAGTGGGAGGAATAGGGCTCTGTTGTTGGTGTCAATGGGCCCCATGTCAGTAACATGAATTATGCCCCATTGTTGGTGCCAGTCAGGGAGGAATAGTGTCTTGTATCAGTGGGAGGGAAAAGTGCCTCAAGGGCCGGATAAAGGCAAGAAAAGAGCCGCATCTGGCTCCCGGGACGCAATTTGGAGACCATGGAGTTAAATCTATAATGTTCCTTGCAAAGCGGAAAGGAGACTATTTGTTTATATCTACACAAAGGTGCAGTCACTTGTTTGTATTTTATTTCAGTTTGGATGTATATGTGCTAAATGTTGGCTGTATTTTCTGTTTACTGGAAATGTTCTTGATGATACTTTGATTTTTGTATCTTTGAAGCTTTGCCATAAATAAAAGAATTGCTAAAAAAAAAATAAATGTGCAGGTTATCAGTGTAGATAATGATGATGAATGATGGCCCTGAATTTATTGCCATCAAGTTTGACGTTTGCGGTGATACTTCCTGTGTGACACAAATTGCTGTTTACATGAACGTGTGGGACCTATACATGTTTGTATTTGCATGTATGTGTAGGGGGATAAGGGTGCTTTTAAGAAAAAAACTTTACACTTTTTTTTCATTTTACTTTATCGCTATCACTAAGGGGCTAAAAAAAAACCAAACTGTGATAGAATGGGCAGGTCCTTCCTATGGAGACATCAGGGGTCTATTAGCCCCCACAATGTCTCTTCTAACCCCCAACACAGTCAATCAAGCACAGATAATATTTGATTAGCTGCATCCCAAGGCTTTAGCAAACAAGGAATTAGCGCTCTGAAACAAAAACCGGTAAAATCAACCTTGTTTCTGGGTTCATTTTGTTACAGAGGAAAAAGATATTCCTAGAGGAATGGGAGAGCCTAGGACCTACCACCATTGGGCAGTGGCAGGAAGCCTTCTCACTACAGTAAAAGTGATCAGGTGGCCGTAGACCCACCCAGATCACTTTTAGTGAGCAGTCGATTGCTGCCTGTAAAAATGATGCCAACTATGTTTCCTAAATCCAGGAT
The DNA here is from genome assembly GCF_062004578.1 of Staurois parvus. Classification (NCBI taxonomy): domain Eukaryota; kingdom Metazoa; phylum Chordata; class Amphibia; order Anura; family Ranidae; genus Staurois; species Staurois parvus. The sequence goes on along the minus strand of NW_028318856.1, from coordinate 63,477 downwards.
GGTTGTATACTTTATATGGACAGCAAGTGGTTAAAGCTTGGAGCCAATGATCTTGAACATCAACATCATGTGAAGAAAGTTAGCAGCTCCATCCCAAAACAGTGAAAATTCTGCTTAATATGGCTGCACTGGTGTAAATGAAACTGCAGCCAATTTTTTTTTGTCCTGCTTTCAGAGTAAGGAACATTTACTCTGGCAGGTTTTTATTGCTATGGGGAAGTAGTGGGTAAGGGGATCTGGGTCAAACGTAGGCTTGAAAGTGTAGTAAGTAAGATTAGGTGGCTCTCATGCAAATCCTCTAGAAGGTGATTTGGATGAAAACTAGAAGTGAAAGAGTGTCACATATTGATGTCACATAGTTGACAGTATGCAGCAAACACAGCTGCGTATTGTTGAACCCTTTGAGCAGCTTCACACTGCCCCAATTTGTGCAGTTAGCTGTGTTTTCCCATAAACTTCTATGATGTCCTGTGATTTTGTGCAGTTTCAGAAAGCGCACCAAAGATGCAGCATGCAAGAGTTTTGGTGCACTTTCTGAAACCGTACCAAAATCGCATGACCTCATAGAAGGTCTATGGGAAAGCGCAGCTAGCCCACGTGAAAACCACAGGTTGGCTGCGTTTTAGCAAATGCGCAGTGGAACAGTGTAAAGCCGCTCTTCGAGTCGATCACCTTTCCAGTTCATGTCACACCAGAATTTTGGAGCCATTATGAAAAGGGTCCTTCACAGAACTCCCAGAATGCATTGTTTGGACATATGCCGGAAAAAAAAAAAAAAATATTCAGACACTCAACCAAGTGGTGCTCCTGCTCTGCTAATACCTTCTGTTTTTTTTTTTTTGCAATATATGCCCCCATTGGGAAGATTTTGTTTGTTTACCAGCAAAGCATGTACTCTTTTCAATTGTTTGTTCAGCTGTTTCATGAGCTACATCAGGCCTTGAAATTTCCACTCGCCTGCTTGCCAATGGTGAGTGGAAATTATGGTGGGGCGAGTGTGTCCCCCAGGGCCGTCTTACTGAGCAGGCTCGGGGTTCAGGTTGGATCTGTCATTGGCACTGGGAGCCGTCAGACTGCTCAATAGCTGAGCGCAGTGAAAGCAAAGGAAGGAGTGTGTGCTGTGCTCTCTGTCTCCCCCTAGAGTGCAGTACCCGGCTCTGTGAGTGAACAACGAAGTACTGCAACTTTTTATAGGTGTGTGTGCACGAGTGTGTGTGTGTGTGTCTGTGTCTGTGTATGCATGTACGTGTCTGTGTGTATGTGTACATGTGTCTATGTACGTACATGTGTCTGTGTGTACATGTGTCTGTGTATGTATGAACATGTGTCTGTGTATGTATGAACATGTGTCTGTGTATGTATAAACATGTGTCTGTGTATGTATAAACATGTGTCTGTGTATGTATAAACATGTGTCTGTGTATGTATAAACATGTGTCTGTGTATGTATAAACATGTGTCTGTGTATGTATAAACATGTGTCTGTGTATGTATAAACATGTGTCTGTGTATGTATAAACATGTGTCTGTGTATGTATAAACATGTGTCTGTGTATGTATAAACATGTGTCTGTGTATGTATAAACATGTGTCTGTGTATGTATAAACATGTGTCTGTGTATGTATAAACATGTGTCTGTGTATGTATAAACATGTGTCTGTGTATGTATAAACATGTGTCTGTGTATGTATAAACATGTGTCTGTGTATGTATAAACATGTGTCTGTGTATGTATAAACATGTGTCTGTGTATGTATAAACATGTGTCTGTGTATGTATAAACATGTGTCTGTGTATGTATAAACATGTGTCTGTGTATGTATAAACATGTGTCTGTGTATGTATAAACATGTGTCTGTGTATGTATAAACATGTGTCTGTGTATGTATAAACATGTGTCTGTGTGTGTATAAACATGTGTCTGTGTGTGTATAAACATGTGTCTGTGTGTGTATGAACATGTGTCTGTGTGTGTATGAACATGTGTCTGTGTGTGTATGAACATGTGTCTGTGTGTGTATGAACATGTGTCTGTGTGTGTATGAACATGTGTCTGTGTGTGTATGAACATGTGTCTGTGTGTGTATGAACATGTGTCTGTGTGTATGTACATGTGTCTGTGTGTATGTACATGTGTCTGTGTGTATGTACATGTGTCTGTGTGTATGTACATGTGTCTGTGTGTATGTACATGTGTCTGTGTGTATGTACATGTGTCTGTGTGTATGTACATGTGTCTGTATGTATGTACATGTGTCTGTGTGTATGTACATGTGTCTGTGTGTATGTACATGTGTCTGTGTGTATGTACATGTGTCTGTGTGTATGTACATGTGTCTGTGCGTGTGTATTTCTGTGTATATACATGTATCTGTGTGTGTATACATGTGTCTGTATGTGTGCGCGTGTGTGTGTATACATGTGTCTGAATGTGTGCGCACATGTGTCTCTGTGCGTGTGTGTGTACATGTCTGTGTGTGTGTACAGGTGTCTCTGTTTGTGTGTGTTTGTTGGTGGCGAGTAACTCTTAAGGCCTGGCTAGTAGCTCAGGACTTGAAATTTTAAGCCCTGAACTACATGGTTTCCTAAGCTGTACTGCAGTCCTACTTCAGAAACGCAGCACTTTCCAAAACAGGCCAAAAAAAAAAAAAAAACAGGCGCGGCAAACCTCAGAACTCCATAAAGAGCTATGGGATTCCAAAACTGCATGGCAGGAGTCAGAAGTGGTGGTAACTCTCAAGATGCTCAAAAGCACTGCTGAAACGGCTTTCTGGCAGCTGCTTTGAGTGCGGAAAGGGGGCACATTTGGGTAGGTTTTCCACTTTCACTTTATTTTAGGAAGGATATATTGAAGCTTTGCAAACACTGCCTCATTCATTGCTCAATGCTCAGTTATGACACTAGATGGCAGAGCTGAAGCATTCATTCTTTACTCGCCCTGCCAAATAGCTGCACTAGTAATATTTCAATATCTTATTATTATTATACAGGATTTATATAATATTATTATACAGGATTTATATATTATTATTATACAGGATTTATATAATATTATTATACAGGATTTATATATTATTATTATACAGGATTTATATAATATTATTATTATACAGGATTTATATATTATTATTATACAGGATTTATATATTATTATTATTATTATACAGGATTTATATAGTGCCAACAGTTTGCTCAGCGCTTTACAATATAATGGGAGACAATACAGCAACAATACAGTTCAATACAAGAGGGATAGAAGGGCCCTGATCCTGGGAGCTTACAATCTAAGAGTGAAGCCTAAAATCAAAATGAACACAGAAAACACATTTTGATACAGTCGCATTTTTAGCCGATCAGCTGTTTACCTTAGCACTTGCATTCAGTTACAGGACACCTAGGTAAATGTTTTGGAAAATGAATTTCAAACGTATTGCGCTCAGGTGCTGTGATCAGGTTCATGGCCATACACAGACATGTCACCCTGACTGCAAGGGATGACAGATACTCACAGCTCTCACTCGTTTCAGCCGCTCCTCCAACTTCTGTTCCGCTTCACGGTCTCTCAGAACTCCCTCCAAGCGACTTATTAGCTCAGCAGCAAATTTTTCAGGATCAACATGAATATCCTTTGGCATGTGATATGTACGCTGGAGGGGGACAAACAGTATAAGGCAGTGTGAAATTTTTTTTTTTTTTGGTTAACACAGGCACTAAGCTTACTAATGAAAGCAAAAAAACATTTACGCCAATCCCATATCATCATCTTTCACTGATCTGGCCACAGTAAACGAAGATCTCTGGGGCATATAGAAGACACTACAGAGGATTTCAGGCAGTAACATTTTGAGACATCATTTACCTGAAAGAAATATCTGGTGTGACTTTTTACATGCTACTGTTTCATATACAGACTTGAAGATACTCCATCCATTAGATCAGTGGTTCTCAACCTTCCTAATGCCGCAACCCTTTAATACAGTTCCTCATGTTGTGGTGACCCCCAACCATAAAATTATTTATTTATTACTTCATAACTGTAATTTTGCAGTGGGGGGAATAGTGCCCCATCGTTGGTGTCAGTGGGGGGAGGAATAGTGCCCCATCGTTGGTGTCAGTGGGGGGAGGAATAGTGCCCCATCGTTGGTGTCAGTGGGGGGAGGAATAGTGCCCCATCGTTGGTGTCAGTGGGGGGAGGAATAGTGCCCCATCGTTGGTGTCAGTGGGGGGAGGAATAGTGCCCCATCGTTGGTGTCAGTGGGGGGAGGAATAGTGCCCCATCGTTGGTGTCAGTGGGGGGAGGAATAGTGCCCCATCGTTGGTGTCAGTGGGGGGAGGAATAGTGCCCCATCGTTGGTGTCAGTGGGGGGAGGAATAGTGCCCCATCGTTGGTGTCAGTGGGGGGAGGAATAGTGCCCCATCGTTGGTGTCAGTGGGGGGGAGGAATAGTGCCCCATCGTTGGTGTCAGTGGGGGGGGAGGAATAGTGCCCCATCGTTGGTGTCAGTGTGGGGAGGAATAGTGCCCCATCGTTGGTGTCAGTGTGGGGAGGAATAGTGCCCCATCGTTGGTGTCAGTGTGGGGAGGAATAGTGCCCCATCGTTGGTGTCAGTGTGGGGAGGAATAGTGCCCCATCGTTGGTGTCAGTGTGGGGAGGAATAGTGCCCCATCGTTGGTGTCAGTGTGGGGAGGAATAGTGCCCCATCGTTGGTGTCAGTGTGGGGAGGAATAGTGCCCCATCGTTGGTGTCAGTGTGGGGAGGAATAGTGCCCCATCGTTGGTGTCAGTGTGGGGAGGAATAGTGCCCCATCGTTGGTGTCAGTGTGGGGAGGAATAGTGCCCCATCGTTGATGTCAGTGGGGGGGAGGAATAGTGCCTCATCGTTGGTGTATGTGTGGGAGGAATAGTGCCCCATCATTGGTGTCAGTGGGAGGAATAGTGCCCCATCGTTGGTGTCAGTGGGGGGAGGAATAGTGCCCCATCGTTGGTGTCAGTGGGGGGAGGAATAGTGCCCCATCGTTGGTGTCAGTGGGGGGAGGAATAGTGCCCCATCGTTGGTGTCAGTGGGGGGAGGAATAGTGCCCCATCGTTGGTGTCAGTGGGGGGAGGAATAGTGCCCCATCGTTGGTGTCAGTGGGGGGAGGAATAGTGCCCCATCGTTGGTGTCAGTGGGGGGAGGAATAGTGCCCCATCGTTGGTGTCAGTGGGGGGAGGAATAGTGCCCCATCGTTGGTGTCAGTGGGGGGAGGAATAGTGCCCCATCGTTGGTGTCAGTGTGGGGAGGAATAGTGCCCCATCGTTGGTGTCAGTGTGGGGAGGAATAGTGCCCCATCATTGGTGTCAGTGGGAGGAATAGTGCCCCATCATTGGTGTCAGTGGGAGGAATAGTGTCCCATCATTGGTGTCAGTGGGGGGAGGAATAGTGCCCCATCATTGGTGTCAGTGGGGGGAGGAATAGTGCCCCATCATTGGTGTCAGTGGGGGGAGGAATAGTGCCCCATCATTGGTGTCAGTGGGGGGAGGAATAGTGCCCCATCATTGGTGTCAGTGGGGGGGAGGAATAGTGCCCCATCGTTGGTGTCAGTGGGGGGGAGGAATAGTGCCCCATCGTTGGTGTCAGTGGGGGGGAGGAATAGTGCCCCATCGTTGGTGTCAGTGGGGGGGAGGAATAGTGCCCCATCGTTGGTGTCAGTGGGGGGGAGGAATAGTGCCCCATCGTTGGTGTCAGTGGGGGGGGGGGGAATAGTGCCCCATCGTTGGTGTCAGTGGGGGGGGGGAATAGTGCCCCATCGTTGGTGTCAGTGGGGGGGGGAATAGTGCCCCATCGTTGGTGTCAGTGGGGGGGGGGGAATAGTGCCCCATCGTTGGTGTCAGTGGGGGGAGGAATAGTGCCTCATCGTTGGTGTATGTGTGGGAGGAATAGTGCCCCATCATTGGTGTCAGTGGGAGGAATAGTGCCTCATCATTGGTGTCAGTGGGAGGAATAGTGCCTCATCATTGGTGTCAGTGGGAGGAATAGTGTCCCATCATTGGTGTCAGTGGAAGGAATAGTGCCCCATCATTGGTATCAGTGGGAGGAATAGTGCCCCATCATTGGTATCAGTGGGAGGAATAGTGCCCCATCATTGGTGTCAGTGGGAGGAATAGTGCCCCATCACTGGTATTACTGACGCCAATGATGGAGCACTATTCCTCCCACTGACACCAATGATACTTACCTTGCTGACCCCTGCTCCAGCTTGGGCTTGCCTTCTTCCTCTCCCATCTACAGCCAGCATACCTGGCTGCAGCAGCAAAATTTGCACGGTACAGACACTTACCGATGAGCTGTCTTCCTTCTCTGGCCGCTCTCCTCTTCACTCGCTCCGGCAGCTCCCTCACTCAATCTTCTTTGATCTACGTGCTGCCGCTCGGCTCCTCCTCTCCAAGCTCCACCTCTTTGCCGGTGATTGGCCACCTGTGTGCCTCTCCTGAGCTACAGTTCCGGTGGGCAATCACCGGCGAGGAGGCGGAGCTGTTGAGTGATCCCAGAGGTGTGGCCAGGTGACAGGGGCAGCATGTCATCCCGCCCACACATCGCCTGAGACGGATAGAGGAGCGGCGGTGTCTCGGTTCCTAAGACCATCGGAAATATGTGTTTTCTGATGGTCTTAGGCGACCCCTGTGAAATGGTCGTTCGACCCCCAAAGGAGTCGCGACCCACAGGTTGAGAACCGCTGCATTAAATGAAGCTCTGGCTGGTATAAAGCAGAATGTTCTAGCAGGCAACTGATGGGATTTGCTGAAGACAGCCTGTGCTGTACAGCTAGTCTAAGCAGACTGACAGACTTGTATTAAATGAAAAAAAAAAAAAAAAAAAAAAAAAAAAAACCCAAATCACTCTGCCTTAATGTTAAGCAGAAAATAGAGTCATCTTTGAACTAACATACACTAATAAACAAAGTTAAAGAGGAGCTCTACCCAAAAGGGGAAGTTCCACTTTAAGCCTTTGTCCCCCACTGCCCATTAAGGATTGGCACCTTTGGGGAGCGGGTACCCAAATTTGACAGGTACCCACTCCCGCTGCGATCGCCTAGGCGATTGGAAGCGGAAGTTGGCCCCCCCCCCCCCCCCCCGTAGACTTCTGGGACACGTGACAGGTCCCAGAAGACTACGGGGCCATTCACAAAGCGTAGCGCTTCTCGCACATGCGCAGTGGGCACCCGGCTGTGAAGACAAAAGCTGTCACAGCTGGGTGCCCACACTGAAGATGCCAGCGCCAGGGAGAGAAGACAGCCGGTGAAACCAGCCATGGTGAGGACACTGCTGGACCGAGGGACAGGTAAGTGGCTGTATTTTAAAAGTCAGCAGCTACAGTTTTTGTAGCTGCTGACTTTTTTTTTCAGGTGGAACTCCGCTTTAAAGTGTATGTAAACCCAAAACTAAAAACTCTAATATATTGTAGCTTACCAGTCATTAGATGTGGTAGCTGCATTGGTTTTTTCAAATGTTTTCCCCCCTTTACTTTCACCTGGTGATCCTGCCTACAATGTTCACTCACTGTGCTGTATTTACTAAGGGGCAGTGTTGTCACCCTAGGCTGCTCTCCTGATTTGAACTACAAATGCTTCCCCCTCTCCTCAACTCCATTACAAAGGGAAAGTACTGACAAACCCCAAGTTCCTCTTTAACCACCTCAATACTGGGAACTTTCACCCCCTTCCTGCCCAGGCCAATTTTCAGCTTTCAGAGCTGCCACACTCTGAATGACAATTTTGCGGTCATGCAACACTGTACTGTAATTGTTATTTTTTTCAGACAAAGCTTTCTTTTGGTGGTATTTAATCACCACTGAGTATTTTTATGTTTTGCTAAATACCAAACATTTTGAAAAAAAGACAAAACCTTTTTCTTCATTTCTGTTCTAAAATTGCAAATGCAATGAAGTAATTTTTCTTCTTCACTGATGTGCATTGATGGGTACAAATTGGTAATCGGGGCACTATGATCAGTGTCCTGATTAGTGTAAGGCGCTGTCAGGGTTGCCAGTTATTGGCTTTCCTTTCCTCATACAGTGACAGCACTGAAGAAAGGAGAAGCTGATAACCGGCTATCTGTGATTGGACACAGCTGTTCACATGGTACAGGGTTGCTGTGATCGGCCCTTAACAGCGACCTGTGATAGTCTAAAGCACACATCGGTCACAGAGCGCGCCCAATGAGCACGCGAGGCGCATTGTGGGATGGCGTCTATAAACACCCTCCCAGAACGAGAGAACCACATTAAAGTGGTCTTTCGGCTACAGCATGGTAATGAGGAGGAGGTTAATAAAACTGTAATGGACCTCCGATGTCTTCCCCCGGAGAACGAAACTAAGTGCACAGGGTCCTTGGTCTTTTCCCCCCATTGTACTGCACTGAACCCTTCTAAATTCACACTGTGTGTGGTGATCTTGTTTTACTGCATTGCAAAACACCAGTCACTGCAAGGATACACACAAACAATTGTTTTCTAGGTGTTCCGGAGCTGCGATGACATGCAGACATGCTACATTGTATCGCAGTGCACCATACAGGATCATGTCACTGTACAGCAGTGCAGCAAACCGCGCTGCTGTACAGTGACACGAAGTGTACATTAGTACACTTCAAATAAAGTTCGGTGAGGAAAAAAAAAAAGGACGCTGTCAGATATGCTGAATCGCGCACCACATCACCCCCTACCATAGCTGGATTGGACAGAGAGGAGAGCATCCTAACGCTGGCCATACATTATACAACTTTCTCATTCAATTTCCTTTAGATTTACCTTCAACTACGTAGTGCAAGGGCCTGGCTGATTGCATACACATTGAAAGTCTTTAGGTTTAACCTCATATTCTATGGTTTTGGTAAATTTAAAGGAAAATTATACAAACCATTGAACCATGTATAGCCATCCTAAGTGTTCATGAAAGAACACTTCCAATTCAGTTTTACCAGGAGATTGGTAAACAGAGTAATGGATACGATTTGCTGTAGGCTGTAGATGTCGATGGCAGTACAAGGGTTAAACCATTCGTGTAAAGTGCCATGTACATGTAAATCTCAGGTTCAAGAGAATTAGGATCATGCTGGTTATAGGGATGTGGATCTGATAGCATTCAGCGACTTGGCCCAATAAGGCATTGCTCTGGGAAGCAGCATGATGACGACGACAGGAATTTCCATCCCTCCTGGGTAGATTATTACTTATTGCCTTAAGCAGTAGCATTTATGTACACAGGTTCACTCACACAGCTCTGTCCCCTGGAGTTTCTTCTTAGCCGGTGACCAGCTATTGTAAAAATCCATGATAGTCCCATAAAGTGCAGACCCCCTGATGTCTATTACCCTATGACCAACCAATGTAAAATCCAACACAATACCCAGTCCCCATTGCTTGTTACCCAAAGACATTCCAGAACATTAAAGTAGTTGTAAACCATCACATATACCCAGTGAAGTGACTGGCCTCAGGTAATACACAGAGATGAAGCAAATTCTCCTACATAAGTTGTACCTGTTTATCAACGGAAGTCTTTCTCCAACATCCATTCAAAGTGCAGAATTTACACAGGATCTCTCAACTCTGAAAAGCAGGGGGCGGGGATCTGAAGTTACATCTGTGAGGAGAGCTGATTGGAGGGAAGTGACACACCCTCCTTCACACAGCACACAGGAACAGAGCTGAAGCTGTCAATCACAGAGTGCCCTCCCCTATCACCATTTTTCTCTTTGTGTCAGGAAAACTAATCAGAATTGACTCGTGCTGACAGCAGAGGAACAAGGCAGCAGACAGAAATAACACTGCTGTGGAATGAGACAAGTACACACTATAGAGGTATATGCTTTGTTCATATTTCATGTCTGAGGTTTACAATCACTTTAAACTGCAGAGTGGTCACTGGGGGTATGGAGGCTTTTCTTCTGCCTGCAGACAACCAAGAGGACATGGTTCTCCCAGAATTCTAACTTTAGGCAGCTTTGGGAACATATTACATCTTCCCCCCTTTTTTAGGGTGGAACATGTAATATATTCCCAATCCTGCAGCTGCTGCCTGATCCCTCTCTCCCTCACTGTGACAGCAGTACAGGGAGGAGTTCCCTGTACTAGCTGTCACTTTTTAAAAACAGCATGGCCATGTTATTGATTCCGTGTTCAATGAATGACTGGACTACTAGTCCCGACAGACTTAGCAGCTGTCAGCTTGTAGTTCTCAATGAACTACCACAGCACCGTGGTAGTGGCCGAGACTCTGTCAGATGTATTGGCTTACCCGTACGGGATGCACGAGGAAGCAAATAAACTGACAGTCTGAAGGAGACCTGCATGGCACCAGCATTCTGCTGATCACTGGTACAATGCAGCTACAAAAAATAATAAAAGCTATTTTTTTTACCTGCAAAAAAATGTGCATTTATTATTTTTTTGTAGAAAGGCGAACTTATCCTTTAAGCCTTAGAAAACTCATCTGTCTGGAACTCAAAAACAGCACCTTTAATGAAAGATATTTTATTTATATCATTACGCTGTTGTATATCGTCATGGAAAGAATTTAATGCAGACTCGTGTATTTGTATATGTACCCAACATGTTGCATATAAACAATGCTTAAAGTGTACATACACCCCAACAATAAATTTCTCTTACTTTTCCCCCTTTTGGTATTTTAAATATACTACTGAAATGTTTTGTTAACTCCGCTTGAAAAATGCAAACCCCCCCCCCCCCCAAAAAAAAACAGTGAATACTGCCAGAAATCTAGCGAGCCGATAACCTCCTTTACTCTGCCCCTTCTGCACTGCTATCATTTATTTCCAGCTCTCACTAAGAATTACAACCCCCCCCCCCCCCCAACATTAGGGGGAGAAGTAGGTGTTCTGTAGTCCTATCCTAGGGTGATAATCCTCTTCCTTTGTATTATAGAAGCAGTACTGTGAACAAAAGTAGTACCGTGAACAAATTCCTAGGACAGGAAGTGTGTAGCACAGCAGTGTCACCAGGCGAACCTCTAAAAGGAAAAAAAAAAAAAACACGAATGCAATCACCAACTCTAAGGACTGATAATTTGCAATATATCATATTTCTGTTGTGGTGTTGAAATAGGTTTTAGGAATAACACTGCTGAAAAATATATATATACAGTGGGGATCGAAAGTTTGGGCACCCCAGCTAAAAATTTGTATCAATGTGCATAAAGAAGCCAAGGAAAGATGGAAAAATCTCCAAAAGGCATCAAATTACAGATTAGACATTCTTATAATATGTCAACAAAAGTTAATCTGTAATTTGATGCCTTTTGGAGATTTTTCCATCTTTCCTTGGCTTCTTTATGCACATTAATACAAATTTTTATCTGGGGTGCCCAAACTTTCGATCCCCACTGTGTGTGTGTGTGTGTATATATATATATATATATATATATATATATATAAATAATTTTTTTTGCAGCAGTGTTAGTCCTAAAACCTATTTAAACACCGCAACAAAAATGTGATATATTGTTGGGATTTACTGTATGAATGAATGAACTACAAGTTCCATCTGATTATAATTATATATACACACACACATACACATATATATATATATACAGTGGGGATCGAAAGTTTGGGCACCCCAACAAAAAATTTGTATTAATGTGCATAAAGAAGCCAAGGAAAGATGGAAAAATCTCCAAAAGGCATCAAATTACAGATTACATTCTTATAATATGTCAACAAAAGTTAGATTTTATTTCCATCATTTACACTTTCAAAATAACAGAAAACAAAAAAATGGCATCTGCAAAAGTTTGGGCACCCTGCAGAGTTAATATCTTGTACTGCCCCCTTTGGCAAGTATCACAGCTTGTAAAAGCTTTTTGTAGCCAGCCAAGAGTCTTTCAATTCTTGTTTGAGGTATCTTTGCCCATTCTTCCTTACAAAAGTCTTCCAGTTCTTTGAGATTTCTGGGCTGTCTGTCACGCACTGCTCTTTTAAGGTCTATCCATAGATTTTCAATTATGTTGAGGTCAGGAGATTGTGAAGGCCATGGCAAAACCTGCAGTTTACGCCTCTTGATGTAATCCCCCGTGGATTTCGAGGTGTGTTTAGGATCATTATCCATTTGTAGAAGCCATCCTCTCTTTAACTTCAGCTTTTTCACAGATGGCATCAAGTTACCATCCAAAATTTGCTGAAATTTTATTGAATCCATTTTTCCTTCTACTCGTGAGATGTTCCCTGTGCCACTGGCTGCAACACAACCAAAAGCATGATTGATCCAACCCCATGCTTAACAGTTGGACAGAGGTTCTTTTCATTAAATTCTGTGCCCCTTCTTCTCCAAACGTACCTTTGCTCATTCCGGCCAAAAAGTTCAATTTTAACCTCATCGGTCCACAGAACTTGTTTCCAAAATGCATCAGGCTTGTCTATATGTTCATTTGCAAAGTTCAAACGATGATTTTTGTGGTGAGGACGTAGAAGAGGTTTTCTTCTGATGACTCTTCCATGAAGACCATATTTGTACAAGTATCTCTTTATAGTGGAATAGTGTACCACAACTCCAGTGTCTGCCAGATCTTTCTGGAGGGATCGTGCAGTCAAACGTGGGTTTTGAATTGTTTTTCTCACAATCCTGCGAGCTATTCTGTCTGATATTTTTCTTGGTCTTCCAGATCTTGCTTTAACTTCCACTGTTCCTGATGACTGCTATTTCTTAATTACATTCTGAACAGAGGATATTGACATCTGAAAACGCTTTGCTATCGTCTTATAGCCTTCTCCAGCTTTGTGAGCGTCAACTATTTTCAGTTTCAGTTTTCTAGACAACTGCTTAGAAGAACCCATGGTGCTGATTGTTGGGGCAAGGTCAGATGAGTCTGGGCATTTAAAACCTTTGAGATTGACATCACCTGGTCTTCCCAGATGATGATTGAGAACAATCCATGACACTGGCAGGTCTCAGCTTTGCAAAGGGGGCAGTGCATGCTATAAATTCTGCAGGGTGCCCAAACTTTTGCAGACGCCATTTTTTTGTTTTCTGTTATTTTGAAAGTGTAAATGATGGAAATAAAATCTAACTTTTGTTGACATATTATAAGAATGTCTAATCTGTAATTTGATGCCTTTTGGAGATTTTTCCATCTTTCCTTGTCTTCTTTATGCACATTAATACAAATTTTTAGCTGGGGTGCCCAAACTTTCGATCCCCACTGTATACACACACACACACACACACACACACACATATATATATATATATATATATATATACACACACACACACACACACACATATATATATATATATATATATATACACACACACACACACACATACACATATATATATATATATATATATATATATACACACACATACACAAGTGTGAAGGACCAGGTAAAACAGGGGCAAACAAAATATGATGTGAAACCTAAAATGGGTCTAAAAAGCTTATATTAATAAAATAGGAATCTTAAAACGGGGATCCCCTGATCCCCCGGGGCATAGATATGATAGCTGGGAATTAGAGAACAGAGAGAAACAAAAGAACTCTTTCATAAGAGCATGACTGCTTAGGGGGAAAAAAAAGAAACCAGTCTGGATGTAATATGTAAAAAAAATATTGACACAACCTGACTGTTCCTAGACATATTAAAACACAACTCATGTCTAATTAAAAGACAGGATATTGTTTCAGGAGCCACAAAAATAATTAAATGTACTTCCAGCGGTTGAGTGTGTAATATTCAGAGGAGGATCTGACACCCTCACAAGCTGGTTGTCTATGCTGATCACCATCGCTACACCCTGCTATTTAATGGCATATTTTATGTAAAAGCAAAGTCAGGAAATAGAATAATGCATCAAAGGAGATGATTTTTTTTCCAGGTTCAGATTTACTGACCAATGACTTAGGCTGTGTTTTCACTTGGCTCATGAGCTGAATGAGAGAACAAGTCCTTGAATAAAGGTCCCTCCATCCATGCTAAACAGAGGAATCTTCACTGCCAGCTACTGTATTCAGATGGCCGGCAACACCCGCAGCTGCCTGAATACCAGGACAGAGACTACATCTGATATTTTATTTATTACAGTTATTTATATAGCGCTGACAGCTTACACATCACTTTACATATATATTGTACATTCACCTCAGTCCCTGCCCTCAAGGAATTTACAATCTAAGGTCCCTAACTCACATTCATACATACACATACTAGGGCCAGTTTAGACAGGAGCCAATTAATTTATCAACATGTCTTTGGAGTGTGGGAGGAAACTGGAGTACCTGGAGGAAACCCACGCAGGCACAGGGAGAACATGCAAACCCCAGGCAGGAAGTGCCATGGTTGGAATTCAAATTGACGAACCTACTGCTGCCAAGAAGTGCTGACCTCTTAGCCACTGTGCTCATGTATGCAGTCTGTGGATCACAAATGCAATGTCAGGCTCCTGAAAACACTTCCGCCACCTCAGGGCCCATATCTCCGTATGGGCTGTTAGTTGGAGGAGGATTCAATGGATTATGAGTGCGCCGATTACTGCTATAAACAATGGAGGACTACAAGTCCATTTGCTACATTATCAGATGGGACTTGTAGTTCTTTCATTCATACAGTAAATCCCTAATGTGCCAATTTTAACCTCCCTAGCGGTATGATTATTTCAGATTTTTGGTGCTGAAAGCGGTAATATTATTCTGCATGGAAATATGTAGTTTTTTTTATTGCAGGCCTGTAATTTTTAGGAATACCTCACTGAAATCTGTCTGAACAAGAGCCTATTAAACATCCCGGGTATGATACAATTTGAAACACAAAATCATAAATTATAATTTAATAAATAATCATAAAAAATAATAATATAATAATAATACATTTAATTCAATAATATATTCAAACCAAAAACACTGAAATTTGAAATAGAGCGCCAAGTTCGCACATCTCTGAGCAAAGTCGCAAAATCGTTTTCAGTGTCTGATGAGGAATTTCCCCCACGAATCATTATCACTCAATTCTGCAAGTGGTTCTGATTTACTATCGCTGTTCTCTAGCCGGTCTAAAACCGCTTTTGACCTAAAGGGACGCTTTTTGGACACCATGGACGTTTCTCAGTTTCCAGGCAGAAAGAACAGACAAAATGCAGGCAGGGGGCAGGACAAAGCACTCGGGACAAGATGTATGTGAAATGGGTTGAAACAGCAATGTTTTACTATGTAAAATTTGTTTGGAAAAAAAGAAATTTTTTTAAATTTTCAAATTTCCCGCTGCCGGCAGCGCCCGTACGTTCTGACGTCACAGGGACCGGAAAACAGAAGCTGGATGGAGATGGCCGGGGACGCTGCAGGGGACACATCGTGGGAGCGAAGGACAAGGTAAGCTCTGCAGGGACTCCCTATGCAGCGCTGCATGGTAAGCCCGAGTGTAGCTCGGGGTTACCGCTTTTGGTACTGACATATTACCCCGAGCTACACTCGGGAATACCGCCAGGGAGGTTAAGGACCAATTCACATATGTATTGACAGACATTTTACCGCATTGGAAAAATATCTGTCATCTCAGAAACACACAGGAAACTATTGTTTCCTATGTGTCCCATTCACACTGTAACAAAGCCTAGTGCTGTGCAGCAGTAAAAGGCACTCATGCTGCATTTTATCGCAGCTCACCAGGCCAAATCGCACTGCAATGTCGGGAAGCACAGCATACCTTGCTGCCCGACGTTGCAGTGAATGAAGTGCATCACGGTGCCCCTACCGCAGCCGGCAACACAGGCCAGCCAGAGAGGTGAATCACTGCAGCTACTCTGCTATTCAATGGCTGCATAGTGTCAATTCTCTCTAAAAGTGAAGACGGCTGTGAGGGAGAGGAACCCTCATTCCGATGTAAGAGTTCTAATCCTTCCCCACTCTATCCAAACTAGAAATAAAAAAAAATAAAAGGTTTTGCCTTGATACACACTTGGGAAAAAAAAAAAAGCTGGAAGGAAAACACTAGTCATCCTTGGCAACAGTATAAACCAATATTAGATTTTTTTTTTTTTTCAGTTTTGCAGCAGTGTTGGTAGCAGGCTCCTTTCATGTACAAACCTATGATCTGTAACTTGCCACCCAGGCTACAGAATTCAAAACTGTAAGAGGATGATATGATGTTTACTCGACTTTAAAGAGCTGCGTGTTTGGGTCGGATATCAGACGCATAATAACAAAATGACAGGCGATACGAGATTATGTTAATGAATCGGGAAATGCCATGAACTGGAGTGAAATAATGGTATTGTATATCCAGGACAGGCCCGCTGGGTAGAACATAAGCAGCATAATCCTAGGGTGTGACTAAACTAGTTGTTGCTGAACTTTCCCACACAGAACGCTAATCTAATAATGTGATTCTAATTTGCATCACTTTCATCCCTGATGTTGCAGGATTCCCTTGTTCACTTACCTCCTTCTTTGGTTTACTGCCCCTCTATTAAAGGATAAATTCAGTGATGGCTGCCAACATACATACAAACATGTTTCAAAATGCAGTTCCCTTGCCTGCAAAATCTTCATATTATCCTTTTTGCAGCCATTATGTCAATCTGTCAATGCCCAACCCAAAATTAATTAGTGAAATTGAACAGGGGACTTTAAGGAGAGGATGTACAAATGCATCCTGCTCTATGAGAACGTGGTAGTAAAAGCAGCAGCAAAGCGAGGCCTACAGCTACTGGATCCGAATACTAAACAGTATCTGCTAGTTCAGGGGTGGGCAAACTGCGGCTCTCCAGCTGTTGCAGGACTACAAGTTCTATCATGCCTCTGCAAGTCATAGCTGTAACTGCCAGTTTTGTAATGTTGCAATGCCTCATGGGAAATGTAGTTCCACAACAGCTGGAGAGCCGCAGTTTGCCCACCCCTGTGCTAGATGGTAACACAGGCAGAAGCACTAAGAGGTTGTAAATATCTGATCTAACCCCCGGTTCACATATATGCGGCCATGCAGGGCCGCGTTTTGCATGGGTATGAGAGCCCATTCATTTCAATGGACTCCCGTGCCTGTGACACGCAGGGAAGAAGTCCCTGCACTTCTTTGGAAAACGCAGCCGAGGTTCCCAGTACGGTTGCGTTTTCCAGTGCGGGCGGCGTGCCATTAGAACTATTGCCACCCGCCCGTGGGTCCACATTTCTCTGTGCGGGTGGTGCAGCTTCACGGATTTTCGTGCGGATCCGCAGCGGCACCACCCGCACAGATGTGAACCAGAGCTAAACCCTGTGTTTACATATGTGATGAGTTAACAAATGGGGCTTTCATTTGTTATTCCTTAAAGATGCCATTACCAGGGGTAATACAGGGGTAGGAATACATAAGGCTGAACTCCAGCCTTGCCTACAGTTAAGCTGCTTCTAGCAATCAACTATTTCTTGTTTTTTTTAATTAAAGTAGAACTTTTTTTCCCATTTTAGACAAAGTAAGGGATGGTCATAATCTGTCAGTTTATTTTTTGTCAATCTACGTCCTAAATGAGATTAATTGCCTTCACTTCTCATAGCTAAAACAGGAAGTGAGAGGAAATCCCTGCAAATTAAGGGAATCCCTAGGGTTCCCCCCCAGGTCACCAGAACTAGTGCCCCCATTGGAAGATTTCCCCTCTATTAGACAACCCAAATTTATTTTACTTTCACTTCCAATGAGAATGGTAAACAGGACAAAAAGAGGGTGAATCTTCCTAATGGCTGCAAGGTCCATACGCTGTATGGTCCAGGTCAAAAGTAGTTCAGGAGGTCAGCCACAGGCCAAATGTATCTGTCAATTGCTTTTAAAGGATAAATTCACCTTTTGCTTAAAAAAAAAAACATTTTTCTGCAGGTAAGGTGTTTCAGGAGCCGGTAAACCATTGCACCAGCGTGCAGATCACTGGTGCCATGCAGGTCTCAAGCAGATGGGATGTAAAGGCAAGCAGATAAACTGACAGGAAGACACCATGAACTACCATGGTGGTCCACAGCACTGTGGTAGTTCACTGAGAACTACAAGCCGACAGCTGCTAAGGGCTCCATGTACACGGGGTGTTTGGAAAACGCTTCTGAATGATGGAAACTAACTGCTGGAAAATGTAGGTTAAAAAACGTCAGTTTAGCCGCGTTTGCATACCACGTTTATGCGCGTTTGCGTTTAGAAGCATTTTTTTAAAAAATGCCTCAGGAGACCTTCCCAAATGCCCAGAATGCACTGAAAAATAGTAAAAAATAAACTATTTCAGACATTTTGATAGAAATAGAGAGAGCAGAAGCAGAGAGAGCAGTATGTGTTGAGATTACCGGTCTTTTTCTGGTTGTATTCACTATGGATCCCATCATGAGCATTATTTGAATACATGGTAAATGCTTTGCATGCATTTCTGATGAAAAAAGTCTCTGGACAGCATCTGGATATGGAACAGTTAAAAAACGCTTCCAAACGCAAACGCTTATAAACGCGGTTAATTGCGTTTACAAGCGTTTCAAATGCCGGTAAAATCTAGTCCTGAACGCAAGTTTTGGTGCATTCAAAAAAATGACTGTAAACTCAACTGCCTGTAAACAACGATGTGTACATGGACACATAGGAGAACATTAGGGAGAGTTCAGGGGCTGCTGAAAAAAACGCTGAACAGCTCCTGAACGTCAGTTTATCAGCTGCAGTGTACATTATTATTATTATACAGGATTTATATGGTGCCAACAGTTTGCTCAGCGCTTTACAATATAACATTATAGTGGGAGACAATATAGCAACAATACCGTTCAATACAAGAGGGATTTGAGGGCCCTGATCCTGGGAGCTTACAATCTAGGACATGAGCCCTAAAGGCTGTCGGGACTGGTAGTTTCTCATTCACAGAGGACTGTCAATGAGTGATGTGGCCAGGTCGGCAGAGCCCCGCACGGCCATGTTTTTTAAAAAATTTTGACAGCTAGCAGGGAGCAGAAAATCCCCTACCAGCTGGGAAAGATCTGATTACATTATGTTTTACCCTGAATATAGGTGTAACAATGTTACGACAGGTGAACTTATCCTGTAAGGTTGTGGCTGATCGGCCTTCATAAAGGATAGAATCACTTACATGAAAAAATGAGAATATTTAAGATACAAGCAAACTAGTCAATGATACAGAAATTGGAAAATGTTATAATTTTTATTCACACATAAAGATACAAAGACATCAAATGAAACTATTCTCTATTTATGTATATAGACGAAGTTATATATCAAAAACAGCAGATTGCCCTGCATATGGTGATCTTCCTTCAACATATAATAGGATTACCTTTGTGAACTGAACTGTACGGGGATCCTTGAAAACAGAGGAAATTGTTCCAAGAAAGGTGTTGTATGAAAACCATCATACGCAGGATAACCTGCTGTTTTTACACGTCGCTATATGTTGGATACAAATCTTCATATGCAGCATAGCCTGCTGCTTTTGATATGTAATAATGTCTATAAACAGATCCTCTTTCTTGTGGTTTGAAAGTAAGAAATATTTATTATCTTTTTATCGTTGCGTATGAAAAAATTGAGAATTCTGAAAGATCTCAGAAATGCCTGACTGATGTGAACAGCACGCTACATTTGCCCATCGACAGCCGGGAGATGTAGGCAGACGAGTTCCATAGACGTGTATTGGGCTGTACTAGAGTCAGGTAACCAATGTGCCTGAATGATTACGCCTGGTCTCCAGCAATTTTTTTTTAAGCCGGCCTCCTGTTAATGGAGAAATGTGCTTCCTGTCACCCAGAAAGTTCCTGTTGGCTCCTACACTGGACTGACTGGCTCCTGATTTCAACACAAGTCTGTCCACCCCTGCTTAAGGGAATGCTGATACTTACTGGAATGTGAGGTAGTGGCACACGTCCGTTTGCTTTGGCACTTTCTTGCATTTCCCTGCGATGGTGCTTTCGTAATCTATATGGTGGAACTCCATCTCTAGAGGAGACAAGCAAAAGGGTAGGGAAGTAATATAAGGTCATCAAGTACATATTTTAAATCCACAACAGCCAGCTGATTCACAAATGATTTACCTCCCTAGCGGTCTGATTATGTCCATATTTCTGTGCTCAAAGCGGTACATTTTTTTGCATGCAAATATGTATTTTTTTTTATTGTAGGCCTGTAATTTTTAGGAATAACTCACTGAAATCTGTCCGAACAAGAGTCTAGTAAACATCCCGGGTATGTTACAATTTGAAACACAAAATCATAAATTATAATTTAATAAATAATCATAAAAAATAATAATAATAAATTTAATTCAATAATATAATCAAACCAAAAAAACAGAAATCTGAAATATAGCGCCAAGTTCGCACATCGCTGAGCAAAGTCGTAAAATCGTTTTCAGTGTCTGATGACAAATTTCCCCACGAATCATTATCACTCAATTCTGCAAGTGGTTCTGATTTACTATCGCTGATTTACTATCTAGCCGGTCTAAAACCACTTTTGACCTAAAGGGACGCTTTTTGGACGCCATGGACATTTCTCAGTTTCCAGGCAGAAAGAACAGTAAAAATGCAGGCAGGGCACCGGACAAAGCACTCGGGACAAAATGTATGTGAAATGGTTTGATACAGGAATGTTATACTATGTGATTTTAGTGAATGTCACTTTTTGTCATTTTCAAATTTCCCGCCATTCCTTCCCATGTACGTCCTGACGCTCAAAGGTGACGGAATCCAGATGAAAGATACTGGCATCCCCCGGAGGACATTGCCGGGGACATCGCGGGAGCGCAGGACAAGGTAAGTGATCGAGGGATCCCGGAGCAGTGCCGCATGGTAATCCCGAGTGTAGCTCGGGGTTACCGCTTTTGGTACTGAAACTTTACCCGAACTACACTCGGGAATACTGCCAGGGAGGCTACCGGTGTATTACTATGACCCCCCTGTAATCCTGTGTGTTTTTTCTTTATTACAAAAAAATGTCCTCATTAAGTCTCCATTCACACAATTTCCAGTGAGACTTTGATAGCACTTTACACTAGGGTTCAACTGATACTGGTTTTTCTTTTATTCAAATCGGCAAGGAAGAGTACCAATACTCGCCAATACCGATTCCTTTGCGATGCAATTTGAGCCCATACAAAATGAATGGGCTCAAATCACACTGCAAAGAATTGCATGTAATTTGAAAAAGAAAAGAAAAAAAGTGCCTCCAAGTGCAGTATAAACCACTATTTAACCACTTCCAGACCGGACACTTTTACCCCCTTCCTGACCAGGGCAATTTTCAGCTTTCAGCGCTATCACACTTTGAATGACAATTGCGCGGTCATGCAACACTGTACCCAAATGAATTTTTTACCTTTTTTTGAGACAGATAAAGCTTTATTTTGGTGGTATTTATTCACCGCTGGGATTTTTATTTTTTTTGCTATGTAAATGAAAAAGTCCAAAAATTTGGAAAAAAAGTGTTTTTTTTATAACATTTTGCAAATAAATAATATTTCATCTTAAATCTTTGCAAAAATTTATTCCGTTATCTTTTTAGTAAAAAAAAAAAAAATCCAAATTAGTTTATAACCAAAAATTATAATTTTTAAACAATTTTTTTTACATTTTTATATTATTTTTTTACATACTGTCACCCTAGCAGTACAGTGTCACCATGGTGACACTGTACTACTTGTGAGGGGTGATGAAGATTTTTTTTTTTTTTTACACTGATTGCTTTTACACCCATATAGGATGTAAAAGCAATAATTTCTCTTTCTCTGTGTCTGCATTCATGCAGCCATTGAGAAGTACTGAGTGAGCTGTGATTGGTCACAGCTTGTCACATGGTACAAGGCTGTTGTGAATAGCCTTGTACCATGTGACCTCTGTGATCATTCACAGATTTCACACGTAGTAAGCAATGATGTCACAAGTGACATCTTGCTTACTACTTTGCATGTGATCACTGATTGGCCAATCAGTGATCACATGATTGGGACCTCGTACAGAGGTCCCGTCCGACGATCGGTGTTTCACTGTGTCCGGAGGACACAGCGGGCACCGGATCGCGGTGCTGCGCGCTCCCAGGGAGCACGCACAAGCAGGGAGCGGGGAGGACGTTTATAAATGGCCACCCGACCCTGCACTGCCACCGTCCGGCCGTTTATATGCAACGGCCGGTCGGGAAGTGGTTAATAGGAGTTAAATGTAGAACATTTCTTTGTAAAAAAACAAGCTCATAGGGTGCAGTCTCAAAGGAGATAGAGGAACGGCTGTGTCCTGGCTATGACAGCCGCGTCTGCGCTCAGGAATCATGGTAACAGGAGAAGAAAAGCCAGCTGGCGTGTGGAGTCTCCTAAAGATGGCGTCTGGAACGCACGTTGAGGCACAACGTCAGCGCGATGCCGTCAAGGACCAGCATGCATAGAGCATGCGCTAACCTCTGAGGGCGGAAGCGCGCTCCTTTGTCAAGCTCTTCTTCCTTGTATGTAATTAGAACAGTAATGCGTGTGCGATACCTGTCCAAATCCCATGCAGTTTCCTTGCTGGTGCGGTGTGATTTGCACCACACAAAAGGAATGGCTGGCATAGAGCACTTCCAGAAAGGGAGAACACTATGACATGCAAGGAAGGGTATTGCTAGGGAACTGACTCTAGCTCTAGCAAACAAAAATTTAAAGGGTAGTTTACCTTTAAAATATGTTTGTTTTTTTTCGTGTGCGTTTATTAGGTTTTTGCATTAAAGTCTGTGGAGCATTGCAACTGTGATCAGTGTGACGTGGATGCAATACACAGGCGCCTGCATTGTTTACCCTCAGCCTTATGGCACTAGAGGAAGTAAACAATGGTGATGGTGGTGTCACTGCACTTGTATCAGAACAATCTAAGTCCTTCTGCCGCTGTGGCACATTGGACTGCCTAAATCCCCAAGAATGGATGATGTAGCTGATATATATATATATATATATATATTCCCCCCCCCCCCTCCTTCTGCACTTTTACCTAAAATGTTTTCATTGGTGATGGCCATAGGGTCTCGAAGCATGCCATTGATCCTGGATGCTACAAAAACTCAGCATCTGTGACCCAGTTTAATTAAATGCTTCAGCATTAGTAAATTATTAAACATATGGCCGTTTATGTTAGTCAGCATTTTGGTTCTGAATTCCACTGGATGGCCAAATTATTTACAGATGGATTTAGTGTGTTTAACAATATATAAAATAGACACTTACACACTGCTGTCCGTCAGGGACATGGTATCTGCGTCACTCGACATACTCTGTTGCTCGCTGTCGTTAGCACTGGTGGCTGGCGCCACCGCATACCCAGTGTTGACATAGTAAGGGTTAACTGGCTCTCTCCATGCTCCCGGCCTATGAGAGAGAAAGAAAAAACATATATATTACATTTATAGAGAAAAATTATACAACATGAGTTCTGTATCTGCATGATATATAGAAAATGCTGATTTGTTATCCAGTACACATCCTTCAGTAATTAAACATCCAGCCAAAAAAAAAAAAAGAAAAAGCTTATTAATTGAAGGGGTTATCAACCTCTACACTAAAGTGGCTGGTAAAAAGCACAAGCCTTTTAATTTCTTTTTACAGGAGAGATTCACCCTGTTTATAACAGAAAATTCACAGCATTTATCTCCTTCAAAATCCCAATCGAAGTTTGTCAAGACGGTTGGTGTCAGCGGGATCCCCCACAGCTCAGTCGTCTGCAAGTTCACAGGAATCAGATGAAATTTAAAAAATGTAAGGCCAGTTAACTTGTGGTCCTGAGAAAGAAAAGGGGCAGATCTGACCAGCGTGATAGATAAAGGCCACGCTGTCCCTTCAGAGCTGTGTGCAGCGGATCCCATGTAACACGAGTGATATCATCATGGCTCGGCCACTCAAAGGGTCAGGAAGACCGGGTGAAGATGGAAGCCCTGTCAGCAGTGACAATGGAGGTTGCTGGAGGACTTTGTTTTACGGTAAGGCTTCCATAATGTGCTAGTATGCAATGCATATTAGCACATCATGACTTTACCTAGCAAAGAGAAGGTGTTTATTTTGTTTTGTTTTTTCACGGAAGTGTTTACTACGGTTTTATAATGATTTTAGTTTAATTTCATTTTTAGTTTGCATTTAAAAAGAAACTCGTCCAAAAAAGGAAGGCAAATGACTAGTCAGTGTGGGTCCCTATAGCTGATCTGTTCCCCATTACTGACTTGCCATTACTTTTTCTGCACATGTGACGACAGCAGTCTTGGTATTGACAGGGATTTGCCTCCTCATGTCAGAGACTCCAAGCAAGGAGACTGTTAAGGAAGAAAGTAATTTTTTTAAATCTAACTACCTTTTCTATATATTCCTGACAAAAATCTTCACCTTTTGTGTTCAGATACACTTTAACCACTTCCCGTCTGGCCCATGTACATAAACGGCCGGACGGGAGTGCTGCCGAAATGGGTTGATGTTTCTAAACGTCACCTGCGTTCACTGCCTGTGCGTGCTCCCTGGGAGCGCATGGCACCGCAATCGCCGTAAGGTCCCGATCATGTGATCACTGATTGGCCAAAAAAAATAAATTGGCTGATTTTCGCACCGTTAGTGGGTTAATTGGTCGGCCGTTTTTTGTGATTTTGGCACATTTTTTTTTTTATCGGTAAAGTTGGAAACAAATTGTCCGGTTTTGCCGATCGCCCGATTTTCACGGCAATGATGGGCAAATTGGACGATCTTCTTACCGATAAAAAAATCTGCGCATGAGCCGTGACCTGATAGAAAAAGAAGAAAGAAGAAAGAAAAAAGAAGAAAAAAGAAGGAAGGAGGAAGAAGGAGGAAGGAAGAAGGAAGAGGAAGGAAGAAGGAAGAAGAAAGAAGAAGGAAGAAGAAGGAAGAAGAAGGAAGAAGGAAGAAGGAAGAAAGAAGAAGGAAGAAAGAAGAAGGAAGAAAGAAGAAGGAAGAAAGAAGAAGGAAGAAAGAAGAAGGAAGAAAGAAGAAGGAAGAAAGAAGAAGGAAGAAGAAAAAGAATTCCAGTCGCTATTATATTTGACATGAAAAAGTATAGCGGTTGCAACGTTGTATCTATTTGTATCCGAATAAAAACATCTGTATCTGAAATGGATACAAATAGATACAATGTTGCAACTGCAATACTTTTTCATGTCAAATATAATAGCGGAGCTCTCTGCAAGGACAGAAGTAATTAAATGCCAGCCGTCGACGGGACAAAAATCAGCCGATTTTTTTTACCATTGTTGGTAACGTCGGCCTATTGAACGACCGATTTTTCGGTTTTTTTGTTGTTTTTTTTTTTAAACGGACGGTTTTCGACCCGTCTATGGCCTGCATAAAAATTCACAAGACGACTGTCAGATAGTTTAGGAGTTTCCATGTAAAACAGTACGAAGCAGGCTTTTAATCTGCATTGTAATTCAATTTTTTCTGTTTGTTCCACCCCTGTGGAAATTTCCAACTCTTATACATCACCATTGGAAAGCTCTCCATAACAATGAGGCCTTTGATCATACAGCAACACAAATATTTTGGATGTCATTGATGAAGGCAGACGTTTCCAGCTCGTGGAAACCACTGAAAGTAAAATAAAGATCTGTTTTCAGGCACAGCGCTACCCATCCAGTGATGTGTTCCCTGCTTTGTAAACAGCACTGCATGATCCCACCCCACCACCTCTGGTGGTCACTTCTGTGTAAAGAGCAACATCTGTAGCAAACACCACTGTTATCACCGGGCTGGATATGAAAGGGAACAGCTTATAGTGCAGATGCATTAAAAAAAAAAAAAGGGAATCAAAATTGCCATGAAAAGGCCAAAATTTGCAGCTGAACCCAAGGAAATATATAAAGTCAGGCTTTTTTTAGTTTACCACAACTCCAAGCACCGTGCACTTTTCATAGCTTGACCCTAGGTTCACGTCTGTGTGGGTGGTGCCGCTGCGGATCCGCACAAAAATCCGTGCAGCCGCACCACCCGCTCAGAGTAATGCAGACCCGCGGGTGGGTGCCATTATTTCTAATAATGCATTCACTGCAAAACGAGACTGTACTGGGAACCTCGGCTGCGTTTTCCACAGAAGTGCAGGGACTTCTTCCCCTGCGTGTCACGGGCACAGGAGTCCATTCAAATTAATGGGCTGTCATGCCCGTGCAAAACGCAGCCCGCACAGCCGCATAGATGTGAACCGGGGGTTAAGGCAGAACTCCAGCACTTTCAAAAACCTGCTGGCTTATAAGAGGTTAAGTACAATAAAGTGTATGGCACCTTGTGGATTTAACATTTATTTGAAATTTACATTTTTTCAAAGCGCTCAGAGTACAGCTATCGCTATTCTTCCAGTGCTCCAATAACTGGCCTTCATGTCCACGATACAGCAGCTGCAGAGTCAACAGAAGCCGCTCTGCCTGCTCCTCTGTGCCAGTCACCGAAGGCTTAGTATAATGCAATGTATTCTGTGAATGGATAGTGTAAGGGAAGGATGGGAAGAGCAGCTATTGTGTAACGGAGTGCTTCTTTCCTGTCACAGCACTATGATAGTGACAGATATACTCTCAGAGCTTGGTAAAAAAAAATAAACTGCAAATAAAAAAAGATAAGTCCACAAGGTGGCAAAACAACTCACTGGACTTACACACACCGCTTGTTTGATTTAGCTACAAGCTGTGGGAGATTTTATATATATACAAAGCTCTTTTGATACTTTTAAAATGTGAGTACAACAGAGAAGCACAATAAAAGGCTGTTTTACCCGAGATAAAACACCATATCTTTATTCCTTTTCTTACATGTTACATACGAGGAATACAGAGGCAGAGGACTAAGGAGTGGATCAAAGAAGGGAGTATCCCTCACAGTCCTGTAGCCACACAGGTTCTCAACATCACAGTAAAGATTACATCTTCACAGTGAAGGAGAGGATATCCATCCAAGCTGGACATTTATTTTGCACATTGGGATATAATTGTCGTTTATTCAGAGACTTTATATTATTTATTTTTTTCATTATTTTTTATTTATTATTTCTCATTCACTTTTTAATTTCATTTATCAAATTATATGATGTATGTTTTTCACTGATGGAAGATTTGCACATTGTTATAAGGATTGCACATTTAGTGACGTGTGAATATGATATGAATTATTTTATATAATTAGTTACGCTAAATATTAATTTATTTGGTTTCACAAGTCATAATTTTAATCACGATACATCATTTATTTTTATATTTTATTTATTTATAAGCACTTAGCACTTTTGATTCACTTGTTTTGTGGATATTAGAGCGCGGTTAATATTTAAATTAATTTTTGATAAACGCACATCACAAGAGAGTGGGCTTACTAACCAGCGATCTAGTACTTATACCTTCATAATATACCTCAGTGGCTCGCAAGTTAATTTGTTTGTAACTCACTGGACTTAATTCCATATAAATCAGCATATTTTTAAAAATGCTACAATTCCACTTTAAAGGATAAGATCACCTTTAGTAAAATGTAACATTACACTTGTATTCGGGGTTTAAAATAAAACATTCTACTAATGCAGAGGGCTCCATCCAGAAAGAAGAGTCATTCATTCACAGCAAACGGTGAATAAATGAACTACAAGTCTCATCTTCCACTGCGGCAGACAACTTGTAGTTCTCAATGAATTACCAGAGCACTCATCAGTGCCCTCATAGTCCATTGACACTTCCTGCAGCTGAGTAACTGTCTGCCCATATGGAGGTATGAGCAAACATGAAGCAAGAGTGTCTGCAGGAGCCTGACATTGCACCCGTGATCTACTGATCATGTGTACAATGCTTTGCAGGCTCCATGGTAATTAAAAAAAAAAAAAAAAAAAAAAAAGGAATAAATGCTTTTTTTGGTAAAAAAATAATAATTTAGTTTTTTATATGCAAAATCACGTGCATTTAGGATTTTTTTTTTTTTTTTTACAAAAAGTGAACTTGGACTTTTAAAGTGCTTGGAAGCTAGTTACCTCATCCTTGTAATTTTAGGCTTCCTTTTTTCCAACTCAGAAATATCTCATTCAGTTCCCTGGATAGTGCTTCTGGCCCCCCACCAACATCAACATCACCCCTGTCTCTCCTTGCCTATTCCCAAAAATGCAGGCAGTATTTAGAGTACATATGCACTTGAGCTCCGGAAAGGTTTTACCCCCTTAATGACCAGGGCATTTTTTGCTATTCTGAACTGCGCCGTCAACTGCAAGGTCATACAATACTGCATGCAAATTACATTTATATCTTTTTTCCCACATAGAGCTTTTTTTTGGTGGTATTTGACCATCACACGGTTTTTAATTTTTTTTTCTATATAAAATAAAAAAAATTTCTACTTTGTTATAAAACATATCCAATAAAATCAAATTTCAGCATACATTTAGGTTAAAATGTATTCTACTATGTCTTTGGTAAAAAAAAGAAAAAAAAAAAAGTATATTATTTAGTGTGTGTGTTATAACGAGTCTACAAACTATGGTATGTGTATTCGAAAAATGATCAATTCTGCTGCATTTCTTGAGACCCTAAAATGTCAGGAAAGTAAAAATACCCCCCAAATGACCTTTTTGGAAACTAGACAGTCCAATATATTTAGTAACAAGAGGCATGGCAAGTTTTCAAGTTTTTGAAGTTGTAATTTTTCGTCACACGTTTCTTGAAAGTGAAGAAATTGAATAAAATGTTTTTTTTTTCCACTTTTTTTTTTTTTTTTTACATGCTGTCAGAAGTGCAGTACGGCGTAATTATAAGACTGATGTGATGGTGATCAAGGACACTTGACTGGCGACAGCATTCACAAAAAATACCTACAATAATTTATTATTAATTTTTTTTAAAACTTTTCTTAATTTTTTTACTTTTTAACACACTTTAATTACAGTAGTTCAGTTTCTCCACATTAACGCTGTACTACTCTGAGGGGTGATCAGGGATTGCACAGCGATCACATGATCACCAGAATGCACGTGTATAATCCAAACGCACACGTTCCCGCATTAAAAATGGCTGTGTGTATAAGTGGGTGCTGCAGCGACCGTCGGCTGGAACCAAACAGAATCAGCAAGGGAGAATGTCACCAGAACACAGAGGATCACCATCACGGGTCGAAAAGTTTTAATGAACGATCACATAGTTACAGCAAGGCAACGTTTCGGAGTCTCGCAGGACCCCTTCATCAGGCACATGCCAAGGACCACCAATATGGGTCCAAAAGTTTTAATGAACGATCACATAGTTACAGCAAGGCAACGTTTCAGAGTCTCGCAGGACCCCTTCATCAGGCACATGCCGAGGACCACCAACATGGGTCCAAAAGTTTTAATAAACGATCACATAGTGACAGCAAGGCAACGTTTCGGAGTCTCGCAGGACCCCTTCATCAGGCACATGCCGAGGACCACCAATATGGGTCCAAAAATTTTAATGAACGATCACAGTTACAGAAAGGCAGCGTTTCGGAGTCTCGCAGGAACCCTTCATCAGGCACATGCCGAGGACCACCAATATGGGTCCAAAAGTTTTAATGAACGATCACATAGTTACAGCAAGGCAACGTTTTGGAGTCTCGCAGGAACCCTTCCTCAGGCACATGCCTGATGAAGGGGTCCTGCGAGACTCCAAAACGTTGCCTTGCTGTAACTATGTGAACATTCATTAAAACTTTTGGACCCATATTGGTGATCCTCAGTGTGCTTGTGACATTCTTCCTCACATGATCACCAGGTCCCGAGTACCGGGATCCACATTCCACTGTGTCCCAAACTCAGAGCAGGCTGGATGATGTACATGTATGTGATCCGGCCTGCCCATACCGCCTGCAGTAAAAGTACTGTAGGCGGGCGGACAGCAAGTGGTTATAGTATTTGCAAATTTTACAATTATTTTTACTCTGTAATAAATGTTTTACTCATAGGCGAACTTCCAGTGCAAGTTTTGCAGAAATCCTGGAGGTGAGATTTAATTTAGTTAATACAGAGTGCACTCATGATTCACATAACACTTGAAATCTATGATTGAAGATACAAAAAGACATCCAAGCAGATGCTGTTTAGTCATGTTGCCTATCAGAGAGTCCAAAAGCAAACAGCATCTGCTCTGATGTCTGTTTATATCTTTAGTCATTTTGCTTATCAGAGAGTCCAAAAGCAAAGATATAAACAGACATCAGAGCAGATGCTGTTTGCTTTTGGACTCTCTGATAGGCAAAATGACTAAAGATATAAAAAGACATCCAAGCAGATGCTGTTTGCTTTTGGACTCTCCGATAGGCAAAATGACTAAAGATATAAACAGACATGCAAGCAGATGCTGTTTGCTTTTGGACTCTCTGATAGGCAAAATGACTAAAGATATAAACAGACATCAGAGCAGATGCTGTTTGCTTTTGGACTCTCTGATAGGGAAAATGCTTCTGAATGATTCTGTTGTTTGTAAACTGAGCATTAAGTATTTAGCCCTGTTAAAAACAAAAACAAACTTCTTTAGTAAATCAGTTAAGAACAGCCTGGTAAACATGAACAAATGTTTAGAATTCCAGCAGGGATATATTTTTTAAAAAATTGTACATGTTTAGTCCTAAACATAACACAGAACATGTGCAGGAAACATTAAGTCCCTTTAATCTTCCTTATAGCAACAACATTTTCTAGATGGCCCGCACTGACAAAACTTAGCACTGCGCAAATCATACAGAAACGTACAGACACCCACTAAGTGAGGAATAAAAACAGTGCTGAACGAAGTAGAAGCTACAAAAATAAAGCCTTTCAGTAAATGTGTTTCATATGGGCTGTGCAGTAACCTGATCTAATGTGCTCTTCCTGATGACTCTCCAGTCAATGCACAGAGAGGGTGGAAATGAACACAAGATTGGGAAACGAAGCTGCCTTTGAGTAAATAAAGCTCAATGACTTCCCTGCCTTGTCATTTTGCTCGGGGCTGTCATACAGCAGTCTGGTACCAGGATAATTATGTTAATGATGATTCTCTTTCTTTAACTGAGCTGCTATTGACTGCGTTGTACGCTCATGCTTTGTGTAACAAGATGATGGGAAAAGGCCTTTTTTTGGCCATGCTTCTCTTTCCTGTCAGCTCAGCTGGAGGGGAAGAATTTACAAATGGATCCAGTATGACTGTAAATGGTTTATACAAGCTGTTCTTCACCCCCCATCTCCTCCAATTTCACTGAAGAGCAGCCCACTCAGCAGATACTTTTACACAAAGTGGGCAAGAAAGTAAAACACGCTTTTGTGCCTCACTGCTTGTAATGAAATCACAGTACAGTCTAGTGCAGGGGTAGGCAATCTGAGAGCCGCAGGACTACAAGTTCCATCATGCCTCTGCAAGTCATAGCTGTAACGGTCAGTTTTGTAATATTTGCAATGCCTCATGGGAAATGTAGTTCCACAACAGCTAGAGAGCCGCAGGTTGCCTACCCTGGTCTAGTGGGAGGAACAACTATATTGATCTCCCACGGCCACAGGACCATTGGTCGAGGCAGGCTCCCCTTTTGTTTTTGTAGCTCGTTCTTTTGGGTGAATGAAAAGCAATTGCTCTGCACTGAACGGAATCTACCATTTCTTTCAGATGTATATGCAAAAATAATCAGCTTAATATAAATATCTGCAGTGTGAGATCATCTAAGGCACTGCTGTCTCTGACTGCTAGTCTCAGGAGACTTGGTGCTGCACACTGTTCTGTTTGAAAGGAAGGAAGCTGTACCTGAGGACCTTCAGTACAGGGGATTTTCCTGCTTCTGCTGCATCTATTCAGTGGATGTGTGCATTCTCCGCCTCTATGGCTCCATTGGTCATGAGACCACCCGTCATCAGGAAGGCTGCTCTGACATAAGGAGGCAAAGCTCACCTCTACCAAGATGACCACGTCCACAAAGAGATACAGTGTGAAACAAGGCATAGCAGGGAAATAATAAAGGAAGACACTGGCTCAGGAAGCCTGCAGGAGATACTAGTAACTAGTGCTTTGTTCTTGGCTTCAATTTTTTGGGCACATGCTTCCACAGTTCAGTTACTCTCTAGCTTTTTAACCGCTTCCAGATATACAGCTACAGGGTGGCACGGGTGCGCAAAATCACACATATATATGTAATTTTGCATTTCTGGGTAGGGGTCGCGTGCAAGGCGTGTGCGTGCCCTACCAGTGCCGCCATTCGCAGCCGCGGCTGTCAATCACCAGATCCCGGCCGGTGAATGCCGAGGATCTCCAACAGGGAAGAGAACTGTATGTAAACAATACAATTCTCCTCCATCAGCTTGTGCACACTGCTTTGGATGGCTGTGCACAGCACAGCCATCCAGAGCAGTGTGCTTACAGTGAAGCACAGACACAAAGCACAAAGCAAAGTAGTTTTCTTTACGAACAGCTCTTCTTCCTGTCAGCTCAAGCACACTGCTTTGGATGGCCGGTGATTGCCGAGGATTTCCAACGGGGAGAACTGTATGTAAACAATACAATTCTCCTCCGTCAGCTTGTGCACACTGCTTTGAATGGCTGTGCACACTGCTTTGAATGGCTGTGCACACTGCTTTGAATGGCTGTGCACACTGCTTTGGACAGCACAGCCATACAGTGTGATTACAGTGAAGCACACTGACACCGCCCCCTAGTAAAACACTCCCAGCACACAGCTAACCCTTTGATCACCACTCATATTAACCCCTTCCTGCCCAGTGCCATTAGTGTCAGTGCTTTTTTTTTTTTTAGCACTGATCACTGTGTCACTGGCTAATGTCAGTGACACCAAGTCAGTTCCCCCAGTATCAGAATGTCCGCCACAGTACCGCTATAAGTCACTGATCGCCGCCATTACTAGTAAGGAGAAAAAAAAAAATTCCAGTATCTACAGTCAGGTCCATAAATATTGGAACATCTACACAATTCTAACATTTTTGGCTCTATACACCACCACAATTGATTTGAAATGAAACAAGATGTGCTTTAACTGCAGACTGTCAGCTTTAATTTGAGGGTATTTACATCCAAATCAGGTGAACGGTGTAGGAATTACAACAGTTTGCATATGTGCCTCCCACTTGTTAAGGGACCAAAAATAATGGGACAATTGGCTTCTCAGTTGTTCCATGGCCAGGTGTGTGTTATTCCCTCATTATCCCAATTACAATGAGCAGATAAAAGGTCCAGAGTTCATTTCAAGTGTGCTATTTGCATTTGGAATCTGTTGCTGTCAACTCTCAAGATGAGATCCAAACAGCTGTCACTATCAGTGAAGCAAGCCATCATTAGGCTGAAAAAACAAAACAAACCCATCAGAGAGATAGCAAAAACATTAGGCGTGGCCAAAACAACTATTTGGAACATTCTTAAAAAGAAGGAACGCACCGGTGAGCTCAGCAAAACCAAAAGACCCGGAAGACCACGGAAAACAACTGTGGTGGATGACCGAAGAATTCTTTCCCTGGTGAAGAAAACACCCTTCACAACAGTTGGCCAGATCAAGAACACTCTCCAGGAGGTAGGTGTATGTGTGTCAAAGTCACCAATCAAGAGAAGACTTCACCAGAGTGAATACAGAGGGTTCACCACAAGATGGAAACCATTGGTGAGCCTCAAAAACAGGAAGGCCAGATTAGAGTTTGCAAAACGACATCTAAAAAAGCCTTCACAGTTCTGGAACAACATCCTATGGACAGATGAGACCAACATCAACTTGTACCAGAGTGATGGGAAGAGAAGAGTATGGAGAAGGAAAGGAACTGCTCATGATCCTAAGCATACCACCTCATCAGTGAAGCATGGTGGTGGTAGTGTCATGGCGTGGGCATGTATGGCTGCCAATGGAACTGGTTCTCTTGTATTTATTGATGATGTGACTGCTGACAGAAGCAGCCGGATGAATTCTGAAGTGTTTCGGGAATATTATCTGCTCATATTCAGCCAAATGCTTCAGAACTCATTGGACGCTTCACAGTGCAGATGGACAATGACCCAAAGCATACTGCAAAAGCAACCAAAGAGTTTTTTAAGGGAAAGAAGTGGAATGTTATGCAATGGCCAAGTCAATCACCTGACCTGAATCCGATTGAGCATTTCACTTGCTGAAGACAAAACTGAAGGGAAAATGCCCCAAGAACCAGCAGGAACTGAAGACAGTTGCAGTAGAGGCCTGGCAGAGCATCACCAGGGATGAAACCCAGCGTCTGGTGATGTCTATGCGTTCCACACTTCAGACTGTAATTGACTGCAAAGGATTTGCAACCAAGTATTAAATAGTGAAAGTTTGATTTATGATTATTATTCTGTCCCATTACTTTTGGTTCCTTAACAAGTGGGAGGCACATATGCAAACTGTTGTAATTCCTACACCGTTCACCTGATTTGGATGTAAATACCCTCAAATTAAAGCTGACAGTCTGCAGTTAAAGCACATCTTGTTTGTTTCATTTCAAATCCATTGTGGTGGTGTATAGCGCTAAAAATTTTAGAATTGTGGAGATGTCCCAATATTTATGGACCTGACTGTATATCACCATTTGTAAACGCTAAAACTTTCATTCAAACCATTTGATTTACACGTATTGGGATTTTTTTTTTTTTATTAGCAAAGACACGGAGCAGAAAACATTTTGGTCTAAATTTATGACGAAATTTGATTTAAAATTGAACAAATACCACCGAAAGAAAGCTCAATTCTTGAGGAAAAAAAGACGCAAATTTCATTTAGGCGCAGCATTGCACGACCGCGCAATGGTCAGTTTAAGCAACGCAGCGCCGTAACACAAAAAACAAAGGCCTGGTCAGGAAAGGGGGGGGGGGGGGTAAATCCTCAAGTGGTTAAAAACCTCGTTTCTATTTTTTTTTTATTACACAACCAAATGTGCTCTTTACATTTGCAGCTGCTGTCACTGGCTAAGCACGGTGACATGACAACAGGTACCCATCTCCGACCTGTCCTTCTAAAACTGGCCATAGGCGATACGATTTTTCATTCCTGAAGAAAATCGCTCCATTCCCATTTTCCATCAACAATCACTGCTCCAGCGAAACGGTGTTCTCCGTTGAATTGGGTACAGCCTGCCCATAGATGGTTCGAATCTCGGCTGGGTCATCACGGACAAGCCGAGATTTGAATCATCTATGACCAGCTTAAAACAGGATATATATTTCAGGACCTGATTGCACAATCTTTTAGTTCTAGCTAAGCAGTTTAATGTGAAGGCCTATTTTAATCTCCCTAGCGGTCTGATTATATCACATATTTCCTTGCAAAAAAATGTACCGCTTTGAGCACAGAAATACTATTTTTTTTTATTGTAGGCCTGTAATTCTTAGGAATAACTCGCTGAAATCTGTCCGAACAAGAGTCTAGTAAACATCCCGGATATGTTAAAATATGAAACTAGAAATCATAAATTATAATATAATAAATAATCATAAAAAATAATATAATAATAAATTTAATTCAATAATATAATCAAACCAAAAACACTGAAATGTGAAATACAGCGCCAAGTTCGCACATCGCTGAGCTCAGTCGCAAAATCGTTTTCAGTGTCTGATGAGGAATTTCCCCCACAAATCATTATCACTCAATTCTGCAAGTGGTTCTGATTTACTATCGCTGTTTTCTAGCCGGTCTAAAACCGCTTTTGACCTAAAGGGACGCTTTTTGGACGCCATGGACGTTTCTCAGTTTCCAGGCAAAAAGAACAGTAAAAATGCAGGCAGGGCGCCAGACAAAGCACTCGGGACAAAATGTATGTGAAATGGTTTGATACAGTAATGTAATACTATGTGATTTTAGTGAATTTAGTGAATGTCACTTTTTGTCATTTTCAAATTTCCTGCTGTTCCGTCCCCCGTACATCCCGACGTCGCAGGGAACGGAACCCGGAAGACAGATGCCGGCATCGGCCGGAGGACATTGCTGGGGACACTGCAGGAGGGACATCGCGGGAGCGCAGGACAAGGTAAGAGAAGAACAGATCCCGGAGCAACGCCGTATGGTAATCCCGAGTGTAGCTCAGGGTTACCGCTTGTGGTACTGAAACTTTACCCCGAGCTACACTCAGGAATACCGCCAGGGAGGTTACCAGTCCATTTAATTTATATCTAATCAGGTCAGGTAGGCCTTCCATGGCTGTTGGAAGATCTAAAGAAGTTGGCTTTAGGAGGATTTATGCTCATTTAGCAGACAGTCATTTATCAGCCCCAAGTATGTTCTCCTTTAGCAATAACAGCCACGCAATCCATCGGGAGTGAGAAAGCACACTTGTTATCTATTCACAAAGCTCATGGTTCAGAGTATAAAGCACGACAAAAATCCAGTAAGAGGAGCAAACACTTTAAAGTGGAATAGAGGAATTCCAGAAATATCACACAAGAGTGACTAGACCTATCCAGGATGTTTTCTGCACCGGAATGAACAGAAAATGTAAAATACAGCATGCTTGTTTTCTGCAGAGATCAAGTGCGTTCACTGACAACACAAGGTGCCGGCTGGATTTTTGGGCTCGCTACCTATTTCTGCTTGTCCAGTCTTTGTCTACATAATGGCTACTCAGTAGAATAAAAAAGCAATATGCTAGAAATATTGTTCAAGTGTTAGGGCTCATGTACACTGCAGCTGATAAACTCACGTTTAGGACGTTTTTTTTTCAGCAGTCACTGAACTCTCCCTAATGTTTTCTTATGTGTCCATGTACACATCGTCGTTTACAGCCATTTACAGGCATCTGAGTTTACAGTCGTTTTTTTGAACGCAGAAAACGTGCATTCAGCAGTCGATTTTATCAGCGTTTATAACGCAAAATGCTTCTAAAACGCATTTATAAGTGATTGCGCCTGAAATTTTTTTTTAACTCTTCCAGTTCCCGATGCTGTCCAGAGCCTTTTTTCATCATGAAAAATGAATGCAAAGAGTTTTGAAGGTACTCAGATGGACAAAACACTGAACACAGGATGTTCCTACCAAGCTTGTCACACATTGTAATGACCATTCACACCTCAGACCTCTCCCACTCTTGGAAACAAAAGATATGTTAATGACCATTCACACCTCAGACCTCTCCCACCCTTGGAAACAAAAGATATGTTAATGACCATTCACACCTCAGACCTCCCCCACCCTTGGAAACAAAAGATATGTTAATGACCATTCACACCTCAGACCTCTCTCACCCTTGGAAACAAAAGATATGTTAATGACCATTCACACCTCAGACCTCTCTCACCCTTGGAAACAAAAGATATGTTAATGACCATTCACACCTCAGACCTCCCCCACCCTTGGAAACAAAAGATATGTTAATGACCATTCACACCTCAAATTCCTCATGAAGACCCCCTGCCAGGTGACTTTAATGACTCCCTCCACCAGACACCTTTCCCACCCTTGGAAACAAAAGAAATATTAATGAGCAACTCACACCTAAACTAATCTCAACACATACTGCTGTCTCTGCTTCTACTCTCTGTATTTCTCTAAAACAGTCTGAAATAGTTAACTATTTACCACTTTTCAGTGCATTCTGGGCATTTGGGAGGTTCTCCTGTGCTTATCTTTAAAAAACGTTTCTAAACGCAAACACACAGAAACACATCATGCAAGCGTGGCTAAAAAGACGGTTTTTAACCTACATTTTCCAACAGTTTCCATCGTTCAGAAGTGTCCCGTGTACATGTGGACTAACAAGCTTGGGTTACTGTGGGGGGACTGCCCTACATATGGTGATGTTAAACATCAGTACAATAAGAACAGGATGGATATGATGTCCAATTAGAGCGACTTAAATGCAAAACTAAAATCGAGACGATTCTCCTGCACTGCGAGGGTTGAATCTTCAAATCTGGCCAAGATACTATTACAAAGCAGTTTAAAGTTGGCCACGGATGGATTGAAATTCAGCAGATTCAGCAAGGACTGGCAGAATTATGATCCACCTATGACCATTCCCGTTCATAAGAGGTCGATCTAATGATCAATTTTTGTCCAACGGAATGTTGAAAAGTTTTCATTCAATCAGCATAGCCAATTGGCTGCCACACTGATTAGTGTATTCTGATAGCGGAGGAGTCCCTGCTGTCAGAATACAACATCACAGCGAGTTTTTCTCCATCCACCTCACTTGTGTGGATGGGGGAATCTGTTCTTTTGGTTTTTGGCCAGCCTTACCTACCTTATCCCTCGCTCTCCCAGTAGTCAGCGCTCTTTATTTCCCTCCGATGCTCTGGGCAGGCCCCTAGCATCCACACTGCTAGTCCTGCATTGTACGTGATGCCGTCAGAGTGCTTTACACTGCCAGAAAGTCCAAGAGAAAGGGCTTTGGGGGATCTGTCGCACACAGAGGAGAAAGCCAGAGAGGGACAGGGCAACTAAAAATGCTTTTTAATAGGCTGAATAGGTCACCATGGGGCTGAAAAAAACTTCTCTGGTGACCAGATAAGCAGTACCTCAAATTTTGGTTTAGATCAGCTGTTGCTCCCTGTTCATTACAGTGTCACCATGTTCCAACTGTGGCTTACTCCTTCTGATCTGAGGCTGGGGCTGGTCTAGAAAGGTGTGATTAGACTGTACACCCCTTGAAGGACTGATGTGAATGTACAATATATATGTAAAGTGCTGTGTAAATTTACAGCGCTATAGAAGTACCTGAAATAAACAGAACCTTAAAAAGGATAGGTAAGCCCTTACGCACCCCCCCCCCCCCCAAAAAAAAACACACACACACCAACATCTGCACGAAGAAAAAAACAGCCTCCAGGTTACCATACTGCAACAGGCTCCTATGAAATAGAATATTTATACTTAAAGAGGAGTTCCACTCACCTGTCAAAAAATAAAATGCAGCAGCTACAAAAACTGTAGCTGCTGACTTTTAAAAACAGCCACTTACCTGTCCCTTGGTCCAGTGGTGTGTCCCCCGCAGCCCATTTCACCGGCCTTCCTGTATTCCAAGAGGCCGGAATCTTCAGAGTGGGCACCCGGCTGTGATAGCTTGCGGCTTCACAGCCGGGTACCAATGAGCATGTGCGTGTAGCGCTGCACTTCATGAATGGTCCTGTAGTCTTCTGGGACCTGTCACATGTCCCAAGAGACTACAAGGAGGAAGGGAGGACACCTTCCGCTTCCGATCGCCTAGGCGATCGGACCGGAAGTGGGAGCGGGTACCTGTCAAATTTGGGTACCCGCTTCCTCCCCCCGCCCCCAAAGGTGCCAATCCTTAATGGGGAGCGGGGGAGCAGTACTTAAAGCGGAACTTCCCCTTTTGGGTGGAGCTCTTCTTTAACTCCCCAGACAATGGTGCGTTAAAACTTGGCTCTTTGGAAAAACTCCACAGGCTGCTGCTATTTGACACTTTCAGGTGTGTCCTGAAGAGCCGTAGGGGCCAGCTGAAGGAACTACATGGCTCAGCAGGAGGCACACTGGAAAGCACTGAATAGCAGCGAACCTAAGAAACCTTAAAGGAAGTGACGTTTCAAAGCACCAACCGTCAGTACGTATAAATCTGCTTCTCTTACAGGGATTTGCTGCTGTATGTTCTTAAACCTGGCAACAGGGTAGGTTCAAGACTATTTGTAAAAAGAGCAAACAGGTGGTGCAAAGATCTAGCGATTATCCAAGGTGTGCGCACCTGTTTGCTCTTTTTCCAGTTGTTGATTCCCCATCTGAGGAGCGCTGCATCCTTGAAGCACTATCCACAGGCCACTCCTGTCCTGGTTCCCTTGGCCTCCTGATTTCTGGAGCACTGGAGAGTACACACTTATCAAGACAATTGGTGCATGAAGTCATGGATCCCCCCTACCACCAGCAGCAAGCAGGTCCTCATTGCTGCAGATAGCATCTCCACAATGTAGCGTTCTCTTGGAAGTCCAGGGCGACCCGACAATGTGCCTCCAGGAGGTGAGTGTCCATGGTGACCTGGGATCAGAGCACGTGGGCTGAATGACGCTGGATTATAAATGCCATCTGCTGTATGTAAATCATTTTAGTATGTATACAGTTGTTGCTTTTGTTTATAGTTTCTGATATATGAAAGATAAGGGCAGCCACGGCTTCCCATTTATATCTATATAGTCCTCCCACGCTCTAAATTACCAATCTCTATATACAGCTGCCAACACATTACCACATACCACAATGGAAACTTTCTAATTAGAAATTATTTGGTGCTGCGCTAATAAATATATCACATAATCATGAAATCAAAAAACTAAAAAAAAAACGCAACTAAAAAAAAACACAAACTAAAAAAAACGCAACTAAAAAAAAACACAGCTAAAAAAAACAACTAAAAAAAACACAACTAAAAAAAACACAACTAAAAAAAACACAACTAAAAAAAACACAACTAAAAAAAACACAACTAAAAAAAACACAACTAAAAAAAACACAACTAAAAAAAACACAACTAAAAAAAACACAACTAAAAAAAACACAACTAAAAAAAGTTTTTTTTTGTTTTTTGATTTCTTGATTATGTGATATATTTATTAGCGCAGCACCCAATATTTTCTACATGGCTGCCCATTACATTTGTCTGTTTAGTTGTGCAGCACAGAGATTGTGCATTACCGTTTGTCTATTGATGGACGTCTGTTAATAGTCTCTCAATGAAATAATATTCCCCTATTCTATAACCCACCAGAAGTAGGCGACCTTGGTACTCCAGCTGTTGCGCAGCTAAAATGCCACAATGCCTCTGCAAATCAAATGCCTGCGGCTGTCAGTCTTGCAATGCATCATGGGACTTGTAGTTCCAAAACAGCTGGCGTGCCAAGGTGTCCGACCTGTACACATATACATGAAAACATAAAAGGAAGGCTCAATAAGAACAGAATGTAAAAATCACACCTAAGGCCTCATGCTCATGGCTGTAAAATTGCGCGTATGGGTGTACAGTGAAAAATAGGTCTAACATCCTAGATTGTAAGCTCTGATGACCAGGGCCCTCTGTTTCCTCTTGTACCAAATTGTATTGTAACTGTAATGTCTGCCTTCATTTTATAAAGCGCGGAGCAAACTGTTGGTGCCATATAAATCCTGTATAATAATAATCACATGCCAATTATGCAATGTGTTTTAGCCCATAGAGCTGCAATACAGAAAGCACTGTGTACATGTAACCGACGGTGTATACTCACCCACACATATGGGCATACTGTTCAAAATAGAAAATGTCATTGTTTTCGCTTTTTGTTGGGCTTTAACCCCCCTGGCGGTATTCCTGAGTGTAGCTCGGGGTTAACTTTCAGCACCACAAGCGGTAACCCCCCCTCCGAGCTACACTCGGGAATACACTGCAGCGTTGCTCTGGGATTCCTTCCTGCACTTTCCTTGCCCTGCGCTCCCGCGATGTCCCCCCTACAGTGTCCCCGGCCATCTCCTTCGGCCGATGCCGTCATACGTCTTTCGGGCTCCGTTCCCTGCATCGGGACATACGGGGCCGGAACCGGAGGGAAATTTAAAAATGATAAAAAGTAACATTCACTAAAACACTAAAATCACATAGTATAACATTCCTGTATCCAACCATTTCACATACATTTTGTCCCGAGTGCTTTGTCCGGCGCCCTGCCTGCATTTTTACTGTTCTTTCTGCCTGGAAACTGAGAAACGTCCATGGCGTCCAAAAAGCATCCCTTTAGGTCAAAAGCGATTTTAGGCCGGCTAGAGAACAGCGATAGTAAATCAGAACCACTTGCAGAATTGAGTGATAATGATTCGTGGGGGAAATTCGTCATCAGACACTGAAAACGATTTTGCGACTGAGCTCAGCGATGTGCGAACTTGGCGCTCTATTTCACATTTCAGTGTTTTTGGTTTGATTATATTATTGAATTAAATTTATTATATTTTTTTTTATGATTATTTATTATAATTTATGATTTCGTGTTTCATATTTTATCATACCCGGGATGTTTACTAGACTCTAGTTCGGACAGATTTCAGTGCGTTATTCCTAAAAATTACAGGCCTACAATAAAAAAAAAACGACATATTTCCAGGCAAAGCGGTTTTAGATCAGCTAGAGAACAGCGATAGTAAATCAGAACCACTTGCAGAATTGAGTGATAATGATTCGTGGGGGAAATTCCTCATCAGACACTGAAAACGATTCTGCGACTTTGCTCAGCAATGTGCGAACTTGGCGCTGTATTTCAAATTTCAGTGTTTTTGGTTTGATTATATTATTGAATTAAATTTATTATTATTTTTTATGATTATTTATTAAATTATAATTAATGATTTCTTTCATATTTTAACATACCCGGGATGTTTACTAGACTCTTGTTCGGACAGATTTCAGTGAGTTATTCCTAAAAATTACAGGCCTACAATAAAAAAAAAAACGACATATTTCCATGCAAAAACATGTACCGCTTTGAGCACAGAAATATGGACATAATCATACCGCTAGGGAGGTTAAAAGAACTGAAAACTCAGTGAAAATAAATGATTGTCCTGTGTTAGCATTTC
The DNA here is from genome assembly GCF_062004578.1 of Staurois parvus. Classification (NCBI taxonomy): domain Eukaryota; kingdom Metazoa; phylum Chordata; class Amphibia; order Anura; family Ranidae; genus Staurois; species Staurois parvus. The sequence goes on along the minus strand of NW_028318856.1, from coordinate 21,050 downwards.
TTCTTGTATGGAACTGTATTGCAACTGTAATGTCTACCTTCATTTTGTAAAGCGCTGCGCAAATTGTTGGCACTATATAAATCCTGTATTATTATAATAATAATAACATGCCAATTATGCAATGCAAATGTCATTGTTTTCGCTTTTTGTTGGGCTTTAAAAGAACTGAAAACTCAGTGAAAATAAAAGGATTGTCCTGTGTTAGGCATTTCAATGACATATTTTCAGAAACACCTATAAAATAACAAGGCTAAAAAAAGCGCAATCAAAGAAAAAGTTCCTTATCCCTTTAACCGTCAGGATCTAATGAGAATATGCTGCCATATTAGCATATATAAAGCTCAGTGTAAACAGATCATCAGCTTGGAAACATGCAAGACGAATGAATAGATGGCCTGTGAAGGAGAGAAAAAAAGTAAAAAAAAAAAAAAAATATCAAAGCCTACTGATCCAGCAGCCACAGCAAACAGATCGCTAATGCACAAGTATAAATATAGTAAACAGCAAAACCGCACTCTCTTACTTCATGTCAGATGGAAAAATGAGAAAGCTGTCATTTCTGGAATATTTTTTTTCCACCAAAATTAAAAGGTCAGCTGATTACCAGTATTTGTTTAAACTAGTGCAGTGTTTCCAAAGTATCAACAGCATCAAAAGTTTTCCTTGCATAAAAAAAAAAAAAAGAAAAAGAAAAAAAGTTGGAAAGTTTGAATCATGCTGTGGAATACTTTGAAGTTCTGTCTGTAAGCGAGAAGGAAAACTCAACTGCGGACGACATCAGCGAAACAGCATTGCCATGGCAATCAATGCATACATTTTCAAATCAATCTTCAGGCACATAAAGTGTCTATGTGTATGTATGTGTATATATATATATATATATACACACACACACACATACATATATATATATATATATACATATATATATATATTCTGACTCTTTGATGTGTGATGAGGTCATGCAGTAACATAACTGCTGTGGTCAGTGGCTTTTTCAAAAGTAAACATCAGTGAATAGGGAGCTTTGGTTTCAGCTGCTCTTACGCAATGTGGCCGCTCGGCTCCCAGAAGCTGCACATTATACGCTGGTTTTGCAAAATACCATCTATAAAATGAGACAGAACATTAGAACAGCCTGATGAAGGGAAAGGGTGACGGGTGACATAAAGAAGGCAAATCCAAAACCTGCACGGCCCTTCAAATGGATCTGTTACTTCAAAATCATCTTTTTCTTCGGTAATTTGATACACGCAGAGAAATTTCAAACATTAGTAGACAATAGTACAGTGATTTTATTTTCCAGGAACGAATAGGACTGTGATGTCATGTTAGAAATCGTTCTCGCATCAGTCTCTGTACTAAATCGACTCATCCCTCCAACCAAAGCCACCTCCTCCTCCACTATAAATCTGAAGTTCAGCTTTCCCAGTTTCTTGCTTCCCATTACCTAAGAATATGTTGGGCAGCACAGTGGCTAAATGGTTAGCACTTCCTCCTGGCAGTACTAGGATCATTGGTTCGAATCCCAACCACGGCACCACCTGCCTGGAGTTTGCATGTTCGCCTTGTGCGAGTTTCCTCCGGGTACTCCGGTTTCCTCCCACACTCCAAACACATGCTGGTAGGTGAATTGGCTCCTGTCTAAATTGTCCCTAGTATGTGTCTGTATGAATGTGAGTCAGGGACCTTAGATTGTACACCCCTTGAGGGTTAGGGACCTTAGATTGTACGCCCCTTGAGGGTTAGGGACCTTAGATTGTACACCCCTTGAGGGTTAGGGACCTTAGATTGTACGCCCCTTGAGGGTTAGGGACCTTAGATTGTACGCCCCTTGAGGGTTAGGGACCTTAGATTGTACGCCCCTTGAGGGTTAGGGACCTTAGATTGTACACCCCTTGAGGGTTAGGGACCTTAGATTGTACACCCCTTGAGGGTTAGGGACCTTAGATTGTACGCCCCTTGAGGGTTAGGGACCTTAGATTGTACACCCCTTGAGGGTTAGGGATCTTAGATTGTACGCCCCTTGAGGGTTAGGGACTGATGTGAATGTACAATATATATGTAAAGAGCGGCGTAAACTGACGGCGCTATATAAGTACCTGAAATAAATAAATATGTAAACCAAACATCTCAAATCCCTGATATGTGCCTGCGGTACCATGTACCCATGTACTTGTGTGAAGACATCTCCTGTTCTCTCCGTACGGCTTCCTCTGTGTGAAAACCCTGGTGGTCCTACACGTCCCTCTGCTTTCCTATTAAAAACTGACCACACTAGGCATAAAAGCACAGCGTGGTCAGTTCTCTAGCTATGCTCTCTTCCGATGATCAGACTTATTTATTTCAGGTACTTATATAGCGCCGTCAATTTACGCAGTGCTTTACATATATATTGTACATTCACATCAGTCCCTAACCCTCAAGGGGTGTACAATCTAAGGTCCCTAACCCTCAAGGGGTGTACAATCTAAGGTCCCTAACTCACATTCATACATACACATACTAGGGCCAACTTAGACAGGATCCAATTAACCTACCAGCATGTTTTTGGAGTGTGGGAGGAAATCGGAGTACCTGGAGGAAACCCACACAGGCACAGGGATAACCTGCAAACTCCAGGCAGGTGGTGCCGTGGTTGGGATTTGAACCAACGGCCCTAGTACTTCCAGGCGGAAGTGCTAACCATTTACCCACTGTGCTGCCCAGACTTGTCCTGCCACCCTCCACACCAGCCCGCACAGCCATGCAATGGACAGATCAGTGTGCTGCTGTGTCTTCTCCCTGAGCTCCTTATGCATCTGAGAACGTATATGATCATTTCTAAAACAAAAACAAAAAAAAGGGGGGGGGGGGAAGCAAAGATATATATAATTTTTTTTATATCAATACACAAATGTTTTGCCTTTCATTTCTATTGGAAACTGAATGGGTTGTTTTAGAAGGTGAAGGTTTGAGCACCACAAAAAAACAGAAATGTCAAGAAATCCAGCCCGCTATTATATTTTATATGAAAAGTCTTGGGTTGCAACATTGTATCTATTTGTATCCAAATAAAACCATCTGTATCCGAAATGGATACAAATGGATACATTGTTGCAACCGCAATACTTTTTCATGTCAAATATAATAGCGGAGCTTTCTGCAAGGGACAAAAGAAATTAAATGTCGGCCGTAGACGGGATGAAAATCGGCCCATTTTGTTTTACCATTGGTGGTAACGTCGGCCTATTGAACGACCAATTTTTCTTTTTTTTTTTTTTTTTAAAAAAAACAGACGGTTTTTGACCCATCTATGGCCTGCACTACAATGAAACTTTAGGAAAATTCATATTGGTTGATAATCCTATCCAGCAGTCTCAATCCACAAAAGAGCATAACATTTTCTCAGATTGAGAACAGACTGACAAGTCAAAGAGGGAGCAACTGCTTTACTTGACATCTTGCAGAATGGTCACCTTGAAAAATTATATGCAGAACCCCCGGGAGACTATCAAACTACCCATGGCTGCTCTAGTCCCATCCTTATCGACCAAACAAGAGGGAAGTTCTAAAATCCCATATGAATGTGTGTATCCTGATATACTGCACTGTTATTAGGGCCCTCTAATCCAATTCAAACACGCCAAATGAATGTATCGATTTGGTACAATTAACATATATCTTAGATTGTAAGGATCAGGGCCCTCCTATCCCTCTTGTATTGAACTGTATTGTCTCCCGTTATATTGTAAAGCGCCGAGCAAACTGTTGGCGCTATATAAATCCTGTATAATAATAATATACTTTTAACCACTTGCCCTCCAGAGGATTTCTCCCCCCCCCCCTTTCCAGGCCATTTTTTGCATTACAGCTCTGTATTATTTTAACTGACAACGATCATGCAACGCTGCACCCAAATTAAATTTACATCCTTTTTTCCCATGAATTGAGCTTTCTTTCAGAGGTATTTGATCGCTTGTGCTTGTCTTTATTTTTTGCGCTATTAAAAAAAAAAAAAAAAAGACCAACAATTTTGAGAAATAAAAAAAACAATATTTTTGACTTTTTGTTATTAAACATGTCCAGTAAAAAAAAATTTTTAAAAATCAAATTTTGTCATAAATTTAGGCCAAAATGTATTCTGCTCCGTGTCTTTGCTAAAAAAAAAAAAAAAAAAAAATCCCAATACATGTAAATTAATTTACATGAAAGTTATAGCGTATACAAATGGCGGTATAGATACTGGCATTTTCATTTTTACTAGTAATGGCGGCGATTGCTGACTTATAATGGGACTGCGGCAGACATTCTGACACTGGGGGGGGGGGAACTGACTGCACCCAAATGAAATTTGCATCTTTTTTTCCCCACGAATTGAGCTTTCATTCGATGGTATTTGATCACGTGTGCGTTTTTTTTTGTTTGCCATTAAAAAAAAAAAAAAAAAAAAAAAAACGACAATTTTGAGAAAAAAAATATTTTTTACTTTTCGATCAAGAATATCTAGTAAAAAAAATTTTAAAAATCAAATTTCGGCATAAATTTAGGCCAAAATGTATTCTGCTCCGTGTCTTTACTAAAAAAAAATCCCAATATGTGTAAATTAAATGGTTTCCATGAAAGTTATAGAGTTTACAAATGGCGGGATAGATACTGGGATTTTCATTTTTATTTACTACAGGTACTTTTTGCGCCATCAATTTACACAGCGCTTTACATATATATTGTACATTCACATCAGTCCCTAACCCTCAAGGGGCGTACAATCTAATTTTTACTAGTAATGGCGGCGCTCTGCGACTTCTAGTGGGACTGTGGCAGACATTCTGACACTGGGGAAGGGGGGGGACTGACTTGGTGTCACTGACATCCCCAGTGACACCAATATAGTGATCAGTGCTAAAAAAAAAAAAAATGCTCTGTTGAAGAAACTGTTTATTGAGCTACACTGCAATAGTTGTGCATTAATGTTTGCAACCTGCAGCTGCTGATAATCACAGCACTGTATGGGCCGGGAAGAAGAACTGAAATACGATCCCTGGCATCTCTCCAAGACATGGCCAATACATGGAGGATATCGCTTGGCATGTAGTCGTGTTGCCTAATTCCGTTCCTCAAGGACCAACAAGAGTGCACTTCAGTTCTTTTCCGAAGCCAGGTCCTTAGGCTGGTCATAGACAAGCAGATATCTACGTAAGAAGGACAGGTGTGGAGATATTTGCCTGTCCTCACATGACTTCAATGAACCACAGGAACCTCCTCTACACCATAAACACAATGTTTACCTACACCGAAGAACCAAAATGTCATATATTGCACCTTATTACCCGTAACCACTTCCAGTCCAGACACTTTCCCCCCCTTCCAGTCCGGACCCTTTCCCCCCCCTTCCAGTCCGGACCCTTTCCCCCCCCCTTCCAGTCCGGACCCTTTCCCCCCCTTCCTGTCCGGACCCTTTCCCCCCCTTCCTGTCCGGACCCTTTCCCCCCCTTCACCCCCTTCCTGTCTGGACACTTTCACCCCCTTCCTGTCCAGGCCAATATTCAGCTTTCACCGCTATCACACTTTGAATGACAATTGCGCGGTCATGCAACACTGTAACCATATGAATTTTTTAGCATTTTTTTGAGACAGATAAAACTTTTGAGAAAAAGTGTTTTTCTTATAAAATTTTGCAAATAAATAGTATTTCATCATAAATCTTGGCCAAAATTTATTCCATTATATTTTTAGTAAAAAAAAAATAACCCAAATTAGTTTATAACCAAAAATCATAATTTTTAAATTTTTTTTTTTTTTTTTTTTTACATACTGTCACTCTAGCAGTACAGTGTCACCATGGTGACACTGTACTACTTGTGGGGGGTGATGAAGATTTATTTTTTTTTTACACGGATTGCTTTTACACCCATAAAGGATGTAAAAGCAATCATTTCTCCTTCTCTCTGGCTGCATTCTTGCAGCCATTGAGAACTACTGTGAGAGCTGTGATTGGTCACAGCTTGTCACATGGTACAAGGCTGTTGTGAATAGCCTTGTACCATGTGACCTCTGTGATCATTCACAGATTTCACAAGTAGTAAGCAATGATGTCACAAGTGATATCTTGCTTACTACTCTGCATGTGATCACTGATTGGCCAATCTGTACGAGGTCCCGTCCGACGATCGGTGTTCCACTGTGTCCGGAGGACACAGTGGGCACCGGATCGCAGTACTGCGCGCTCCCAGGGATTGCAAGCAGCAGGGCTAAAGGTTAATAAAAACTACCTGCCTGGCGCCCGGAACTACATGTCCCAGGCAACGGGCGATATAAATTCAACATCCCTACTGCCAAATCCTCATCTTTAGAATGAAGTATCTGTATTTTTTTCTTTAAAAAAACCTTTAAAGCCATATTAAATGCAAAAGAAAACATTATTTATATTGCAGCTTTCCAATTCTTAGATGTGATGGCTGTACTGCTTTTTTTTTTTAAGGCTTTCTTTATTCTATTTTCATCTGGCGATCCAGTTAGTAAGTCTGTTAATATTCAACAGAAAAGCTGTTTTGCAGTTACAGGGATGAGATAGACCGTTTAACACTGGCAGGGGTGATTAAAATGATTAGCTTTTATTTATGTAAAACCTTTATCCCAAAAGGTTAAAAAAAAATGTTTGCCGATTATAAAGTATTAGCTGAAGTTTGACTTCAATTTGTTATTGTATTTAAATCTGCTAGTAATTGTAACACCAGGGGCAGACTGATCATTTGGAAACTTGGGCACTGCCCAAGGGCCCAGGGTCAGTAGGGGGCCCCATGAGATGCCCCTGGTACCTTTCATAGGCTTTTTTGGGTGTAGTTTGAGTGTGGGCTAGGACACAGGGACCCCATGATCCCCATGAGTTGTCAGTCCGCCCCTGTGTAAAACACTCCTCCCCCAGGACGGACAATGTTGGTGCTCCTTCATCCAGAGTGGTGGCGCTCTAATACAAGAGGTGTGTTACTGGCCGGATCACCAGGGGAAAAAAATGCAGCTAACTGCATCTAATGAATGGTAAATTGCAATATATTATATTTTGGTTTTGGGTTTAATACTTCCTTTATTAAAAAAAAAAAAAAAAAAAAAAGGACTTAAGAAAAAAATTAAAAAAAATAAAAATTAAGTCACTGTGGAAAATATAAAAGTTGACTTCAAGTGGGAATTTCTGTGCAACGTGAATAATGTAAATAGAATTTATTCGGGGAAAATGAATGCTCATGGAAATGCATTGTATAAAAACAGGTGGCCCTAAAGATGGTCAATCAGCATCCATTCAGAAGCATTTGCAAATGGGAACACAAGAGAGGCGCTCTGTATGTGAGCCGACAACAAGCTTCATTTAGCATTTAATCAAACAGCTATAATTTACATATAACCACATATGCAATCACAGTACAGGTGTAAAAAGAAAAAGAAAAAAAAAAAAACACAACAAAAACCCACAAACTTACATTACTGTCAATTTACGGACAATCAAGTGCAGCTAATTAATCAGAGAAAGCAAAGAGCAAAACAAAACTTTACACAAACAACCAGATTTCCTATAGGAGTTAATAGCAATAGGAAAAAAAATGGTTGCAATGGGTTAAGATAATAACAAACAGCCCAAAAAACGCAGGAAATGCAATCGACTACAGGTCTCTTCTGATAATTGGGCAATGCGGGAGCTGACAACAGGATGCCAATTAACATTACTAGATCTTTCACAAACTGCAAAAAAAATGACTGCCAGTTTTCCCTTTTTCTGTAGAAGCAGGTCACAGATCTATAGCCGCACAGTGGCTAAATGGTTAGCATTTCCGCCTGGCAGTACTGGGGTCGCTGGTTCGATTCCCAATCACGGCACCACCTGCCTGGAGTTTGCATGTTCTCCCTGTGCCTGTGTAGGTTTCCTGCAAGTACTCCGGTTTCCTCCCACAATACAAAGACATGCTGGTAGGTTAATTGGCTCCTGTCTAAATTGTCTCTAGTATGTGTATGTATGAATGTGAGTTAGGGACCTTAGATTGTACGCCCCTCGAGGGTTAGGGACCTTAGATTGTACGCCCCTCGAGGACTAGGGACCTTAGATTGCACGCCCCTCGAGGGTTAGGGACCTTAGATTGCACGCCCCTCGAGGGTTAGGGACCTTAGATTGCACGCCCCTCGAGGGTTAGGGACCTTAGATTGTACGCCCCTCGAGGGTTAGGGACCTTGGATTGTACGCCCCTCGAGGGTTAGGGACCTTGGATTGTACGCCCCTCGAGGGCTAGGGACCTTGGATTGCACGCCCCTCGAGGGTTAGAGACCTTGGATTGCACGCCCCTCGAGGGTTAGGGACCTTGGATTGTACGCCCCTCGAGGGTTAGGGACCTTGGATTGTACGCCCCTCGAGGGTTAGGGACCTTGGATTGTACGCCCCTCGAGGGTTAGGGACCTTGGATTGTACGCCCCTCGAGGGTTAGGGACCTTGGATTGTACGCCCCTCGAGGGTTAGGGACCTTGGATTGTACGCCCCTCGAGGGTTAGGGACCTTAGATTGTACGCCCCTCGAGGGTTAGGGACCTTAGATTGTACGCCCCTCGAGGGTTAGGGACCTTAGATTGTACGCCCCTCGAGGGTTAGGGACTGATGTGAATGTACAATATATATGTAAAGTGCTGCGTAAATTGACGGCGCTATATAAGTACCTGAAATAAATATAAGTTCCTTGACCCTCAGTTCACATCTTTGCACCCGTTAGGGCCGTGTTTTGTGCTGGCATGAGAGCCATTAATTTGAATAGACTCCCGTGCCACGCAGGGAAGAAGTCCCTGCACTTCTTCCGAAAACACAGCCCGCACGGGAACCTCGGCTCCCAGTACGGTTGCGTTTTCCAGTGTGGGCACCGTGCCATTAGAATTAACAGCACCCAGATTCCTCTATGCGGGTGGTGCGGCTGCACGGATTTTCGTGCAGATCCACAGCCGCACCACCCACACAGATGAACCAGGGCTCCCACACATGCGACTTGTCAGGTGTTTTCACAGACACGGATTTGCATGACTTGGCAGATAGCTTGTGTTCCTATGGAGGCTATTTACATACATGCAATCAAACCATAAGGCATTTTTGAGCGCATTTTTTTAAAAGGGTCCTGTGCGATTTCAAAGCAACGCATTCCAGATTTGCACTCCATACAGTACAGTAACATTGGGAAATGAGTGTTTAGATATAAGCGAATCACATGCGTTTTTGCCTAAAGGGTGATGGGAAGAGAGAAAACAATGCAGATCCAGAAATGGAGCACTTGCAAAATCGCACCAAAACCGCATAGGCGTTCAAACAAACTGCATGTGATTTGCAGGGAAGAATCATACTACTGAAATGGAGCGACTGCAGAAGGCATATGTGTGAACCAGGGCTGAAGGTTAAAGTGAAACAAACTAAAAATGCAATTTACAAAAACTTCACATTCACAGCAAACTCATTCATCCATATCGCCATTTTGTCGAGAAATCACTTTGAAAAATACTAGGGAGGCAGATGATTTGTGTAGAATTTATTTCCTACTAGGGATGCCCCAATACTTTGATTGTACGCCCCTCGAGGGCTAGGGACCTTAGATTGTACGCCCCTCGAGGGCTAGGGACCTTAGATTGTACGCCCCTCGAGGGTTAGGGACCTTAGATTGTACGCCCCTCGAGGGTTAGGGACCTTAGATTGCACGCCCCTCGAGGGCTAGGGACCTTAGATTGCACGCCCCTCGAGGGTTAGGGACCTTAGATTGCACGCCCCTCGAGGGTTAGGGACCCTAGATTGCACGCCCCTCGAGGGTTAGGGACCCTGGATTGCACGCCCCTCGAGGGTTAGGGACCCTGGATTGCACGCCCCTCGAGGGTTAGGGACCCTGGATTGCACGCCCCTCGAGGGTTAGGGACCTTGGATTGCACGCCCCTCGAGGGTTAGGGACCTTGGATTGCACGCCCCTCGAGGGTTAGGGACCTTGGATTGCACGCCCCTCGAGGGTTAGGGACCTTGGATTGCACGCCCCTCGAGGGTTAGGGACCTTGGATTGCACGCCCCTCGAGGGTTAGGGACCTTGGATTGCACGCCCCTCGAGGGTTAGGGACCTTGGATTGCACGCCCCTCGAGGGTTAGGGACCTTGGATTGCACGCCCCTCGAGGGTTAGGGACCTTGGATTGCACGCCCCTCGAGGGTTAGGGACCTTGGATTGCACGCCCCTCGAGGGTTAGGGACCTTGGATTGCACGCCCCTCGAGGGTTAGGGACCTTGGATTGCACGCCCCTCGAGGGCTAGGGACCTTGGATTGCACGCCCCTCGAGGGCTAGGGAACTTGGATTGCACGCCCCTCGAGGGCTAGGGACCTTGGATTGCACGCCCCTCGAGGGCTAGGGACCTTGGATTGCACGCCCCTCGAGGGCTAGGGACCTTGGATTGCACGCCCCTCGAGGGCTAGGGACCTTGGATTGTACGCCCCTCGAGGGCTAGGGACCTTGGATTGTACGCCCCTCGAGGGCTAGGGACCTTGGATTGTACGCCCCTCGAGGGCTAGGGACCTTGGATTGTACGCCCCTCGAGGGCTAGGGACCTTGGATTGTACGCCCCTCGAGGGCTAGGGACCTTGGATTGTACACCCCTCGAGGGTTAGGGACCTTCGATTGTACACCCCTCGAGGGTTAGGGACCTTAGATTGTACGCCTCTTGAGGGTTAGGGACCTTAGATTGTACGCCCCTTGAGGGTTAGGGACCTTAGATTGTACGCCCCTTGAGGGTTAGGGACCTTAGATTGTACGCCCCTTGAGGGTTAGGGACCTTAGATTGTACGCCCCTTGAGGGTTAGGGACCTTAGATTGTATGCCACTTGAGGGTTAGGGACTGATATGAATGTACAATATAGATATAAAGTGCTGCGTAAACTGACGGTGCTATATAAGTACCTGAAATAAATAAATAATACTGATACAAAATATTTTCATGAGTACTCATGAAAATGCTCCCAAAACCGATACTTTGCGGTGCAATTTGCATCCAAACAAAATGTATGGATGCAAATTGCACCGCAAAGAATAGCATGTGATTTGAAAAGGATTCAAATGCAATTCCTGTCCAAATCACATGCGGTACCCCCACTGCTCCTGTGTGCACCCAGGCTGGTCATAGCCCGCGTTCACACAGGAGTGGTGCACCTCCCTGCATCGATCCCACGCTGTCACACAAGGAAAGCAGCTTTGCAGGTTGTCTCTCTCTCCTTTCCTTGCAGGGATGACAGTACGGGCTAGACGGCTTCTAACTGGTCAGCATCCCTCCAAGGAGAGGAGAGAAAGCCGCAGAGATTTCAAATCCCCAGACCTGTGAAGCAGCTTTTCCTTGTGTGACCTAATAAATGCTGTGTAAAGTGCCGGAAGCCATGCGCAACGTTCACATTCATACTGTGCATTGTTGCAGCACACTGCCATGGGGTTAGTTAAAGATCAGTAGGCCATTCTTAACTAAACATGTTCCGTAGGTTCCCAGGGTTATCTCATGTCTATGGTTTCTGCAGACAGCCCCGTTATGTAGGGAATATGATCAGAGAGGTTTGTAAACTAACCAGCTTTTGGAAGATAAGCTGACACTGGAGCTGTTTGGCTGCTCCTTCCCCGTCTTCAAAAATCTGGCCACCCTGAACATGCAGTTCAATCAAACCTAAAAGGGTGAATACTTACCTGTCCAACGGTCCCTCACCGGCCCTGGCATCTTCTTTTGAGTGCCGAGTCTTCGGGCGTCTTCATTGGCCGGCGGGGGGATGATGTTGCTCCTGCGCTGGAGCAAGTGATCCCGGCATTTAACCATTTCAATACCGGGCAATTTTACCCCTTCCTGCCCAGGCCATTTTTCACGTTTCAGCGCTCTCACACTTTGAATGACAATTGCGCGGTCATACAACATTGTACCCAAACTAAAATTTTATCATTTTCTTCACACAACTAGAGCTTTCTTTTGGTGGTATTTAATCACCGCCGGGGTTTTTATTTTTTGCTAAATTAACAAAAAAAGACCAAAAATTTTGAAAAAAAAACACATTTTTCTTTGTTTCTGTTATAAAAGTTTACAAATAAATAATTGTTCTTCATAAATTTAGGCCAAGATGTATTCTGCTACATGTCTTTGGTGAAAGTAACCCAAATTAGGATGTATTATTTAGTTTGTAGGAAAGTTATAGAGTTCACAAACTATGGTATAGATCTGAATATTGATCAATCCTGAAGTACTGACAGCCAATCTAATTTCTTGAGGTCCAAGAATGTCAGAACAGTACAGATATCCCCCAAATGTCAGAACAGTACAGATATCCCCCAAATGTCAGGACAGTACAGATATCCCCCAAATGACCCCTTTTTGCAGAGTAGACAGTTCAACGTACTTCATAAGAGGCATGGCGAGTTTTTTGAAGTTGTATTTTTTTGTCATAATTTTTCCGAAAATGAGAAAATGAAAAAATGAAAAAAATTACTTTCACTATTTTTTTTTTTTACATACTGTCACCAGTGCAGTACAGCGTCATCATATAACTGGCATGGCGGTGAACAGGGACACTGACTGGTGACAGTATGAAAAAAAATATATATATATTTTTTTTTTATTTTTTTATTATATTTAATTTTTTATTACATTTTTTTTATTTTTTTTAAGATTTTTTTTCATATTTTACTATGACCAAAATAGTACAATGTTACCATAGTAACATTGTACTACTTTGGGGAAGTGATCAGTATTTTTTTTTTTTTTTACACAATTTGCTTATAGCAAAGAATTACTTTGCTATAAGCAAGCATTTAGCTGAATGAAATCGATTCATTCAGCTTTTTTTTTTTTTTTTGTTTTTGTGCTTAGCTGTGATTTGGTCACAGCTAATCACATGACATGTGCATGTGATTAGCTGTGACCATTCACAGCTAGGCACTAGTATACAATGGATGGCATCATGAATGAAGCCATCCATTGTATACAACTGTCATGTGACCTGCTGTAATTGGTCACGGCAGGTCACATGGTACCGGCAACGGGAGCCGGTACTCGGATCTGTCATCGGCCGTGTCCGAGGTGCACGGCCGGTGACAGATTGCACTGCTGCGCCGCTCTGCAATAGCGCAAACGGCGCATGTGCGGGAGCACGCCAAATGGCGTGCTCCCGGAATGGAGAGACACTTTTCAAGCCGCCAAACGGCCATTGGCCGGGCGGCTAATGGTTAAAGACCAGCCCAGCACTGTAAGCTGAGCTGTCATGTGCAGCTCAGTTTACAGCACCGGAGAAGACAGAGAGCAGGGAGGTAGGGGCATTTTATTGCAGAAGAGACAATACATACACAATAATTTGTTTGCCCAAATTTAAATGAGCTACACCCAAAAGGGAAAGTTTCGCTTTAAGGACTGCTCCCCCACTCCCCATTAAGGATTGGCACCTTTGGGGGGTGGGTGGGGGAGCGGGTACCCGAATTTGACAGGTACCTGATCCCATTTCCAGTCCGTTCGCCTAGGCGATCGGAAAAGGAAGGTGTCCTCCCTCCCTCCTTCACAGCCGGGTGCCCACTGCGCATGCGCGAGTAATGCTGCACTTCATGAATGGTCCTGTAGTCTTCTGGGACCTGTTGCGTGTCCCAAAAGACTACAGGGAGGAGGGAGGGAGGACACCTTCCTTTTCCGATCGCCTAGGCGAACGGACTGGAAATGGGATCAGGTACCTGTCAAATTCGGGTACCCGCTCCCCCACCCACCCCCCAAAGGTGCCAATCCTTAATGGGGAGTGGGGGAGCAGGTACCCGAATTAGACAGGTACCCGCTCCCACGTCCGATCCGATCGCCTAGCGGAAGGTGTCCTCCCTCCCTTCCTGTAGTCTCTTGGGACATGTGACAGGTCCCAGAAGACTACAGGACCATTCATGAAGCGCAGCGCTACTCGCACATGTGCAGTTTTTAAAAATACGCAGCCCATGCAATACGAAATGCGCAGTTTTTAAAAATAACTATTATTTGGAAAAAAATACACCGATTTAAAAAAAAATATATATTATATATTGGGCAGCACAGTGGCTAAATGGTTAGCACTTCCGCCTGGCAGTACTAGGGTTGTTGGTCCGAAGCCCAACCACGGCACCACCTGCCTGGAGTTTGCATGTTCTCCCTGTGCCTGCGTGGGTTTCCTCTGACTACTCCAGTTTCCTCCTACACTTCAAAGACATGCTGGTAGGTGAATTGGCTCCTGTCTAAATTGTCCCTAGTATGTGTATGAATGAATGTAAGTCAGGGCCCTTAGATTGTACACCCCTTAAGGGTTAGGGCCCTTAGATTGTACGCCCCTTGAGGGTTAGGGACCTTAGATTGTACGCCCCTTGAGGGTTAGGACCTTAGATTGTACGCCCCTTGAGGGTTAGGGACCTTAGATTGTACGCCCCTTGAGGGTTAGGGACCTTAGATTGTACACCCCTTGAGGGTTAGGGACCTTAGATTGTACGCCCCTTGAGGGTTAGGGACCTTAGATTGTACGCCCCTTGAGGGTTAGGGACCTTAGATTGTACGCCCCTTGAGGGTTAGGGACCTTAGATTGTACGCCCCTTGAGGGTTAGGGACCTTAGATTGTACTCCCCTTGAGGGTTAGGGACTGATGTGAATGTACAATATATAAGTAAAGCGCTGCGTAAATTGACGGCGCTATATAAGTACTTGAAATAAATATATATATATCCCAATTTTTTGTAAAATATGAAAGAGGATGTTACAGCAAGTAAATAGATACCTATGTCACGCTTTAAAATTGTGCACGCTCGTGGAATGGCATGAAACTACGGTACCTAAAAATCTCCATGGGTGACGCTTTAAAAATTTCTACGTTAGCAGTGTATAGTTACAGAGGAGGTCTAGTGCGAGAATTATTGCTCTGACATTCGTGGCCATACCTCACGTGTGTGGTTTGAACACTATTTACATAAGCGGGCATGGCCTACGTATGCGTCCACCACTAGGTGCGAGCGCGGGGGCACAAACTTTGTTTTTTACATTTAATGTGTTTTGTTCTATTTTTTTTTTGCACTGTCCCTTTAAAAAAACGCATTCCAATTTATAGCTTCGCCTTCGCCTCCCTCTGTTATTTTTCCTGATGATTTTACTTCTATTTTTCCCACCATTAATATTTAAACTTTTGTTTGTATCAGTTGTGTCCGTTTTTGTAAAAAGGCTTTTATTTGTAACTTTGTAATGCTTTGTACCGGAATCATACATTTATTGTCATTTTTAAACAGGGACAAAATCTATTTTGCTACAGGTTTTACCTACAGATTTCAGAAGAAACAAAATCAATTTTGAAAGACACGATCGATAAAGGCCTACTTGTCCTAAAAATGATATTGTATGACTTTATCCTAATTGGAAATATACATATATATATATATATACAAATAAAAAAAGGTTCTGATCTATAGTACGTAAACCATGGTACAGATGTGAGAGCTGAATTGGTTTAATTACACAGTGAGGTGGAAGCTATGAGAAAGGTATAATTGATTACATTTTGTATACTGTCTATATTGTTACGTAGAGTATTTATTTTGGAACTGTTGGTGACGGGGTTCCCATGAAGTCCTGTGTGTTGTTCATGAGACAGTGGGGTCATGTAATGTAATGCTCCCTGCCGTCTGTGTGCAGATGGTTTACATTTTGTCATTAATAATGTACAGCAAGCGGGGAATAATAAAAGGGGTGATTGAAGAAGTGTGCACCTGTTACATCTCGTTATGCGGCTGCATGTTATTTTGTGGCTGTGATTTCACTGAGGTTTCTTTGCTTCGAGAGAAGAGTTTGAAAAATCTCCAAAAATGGACCTTTTAGAATATAGTGCAAGACGTTCAACTCAATTACAGATGGGTCTGTGTCTTAATATTCCTGTGCCCTAAACAATAGTAATTTCATTTCTGAGTAAATTTAGTAACATTTTAACCCCTCGCCTACAGGGCACTTATAACCCCTTCCTGCCCAGGCCAATTTCCAGCTTTCAGCGCTGTTGCACTTTGAATGACAATTATGCGGTCATGCAACACTGTACCCATATGAAAGTTTTAGCTTTTTTTGTGACAGATAGAGCTTTATTGTGGTGGTATTTAGTCAACTCTGGGTTTTTTATTTCTTCTTGAACCAAAAACCACTGAAAATTTTGAAATAAAAATGATTTTTTCTTAGTTTTTGCTCTAAAGTTTTGTAAATAAGTGATTTTTCTCCTTCACCAATGTGCGCTAATGAGGCTGCAGTAATGGGCATATCAGTGATGGGCAATGCCTGACCTGATGCCTGTCAATGCCCATCAGTGCCACCTACCAGTGCCTCCTCATCAGTGCAGCCTATCAGGGCTGCACTGATGAGGAGGCACTGGTAGGTGGCACTGATGGGCATTGACAGGCATCACTGATGGGCACTGAAAGGCAGCACTGATGGGCGGCACTGACGGGCACTGACGCGCACTGATAGGCAGCACTGATAGGCAGCACTGATTGGCAGCACTGATAAGTGGAACTGATGGGTGACACAGAAAGGCAGCTCAGAAGGGCACGGATATGTGGCATTGAAGTGCACTGGTAGGCAATGATATGTGGCATTGATGTGGCACATGGCACTGATGAACACTGACAGGTGGCACTGCTGGGGCTACACTGATCATCAGGGCACACTGATCATCAGTGCTCTGATGATCAGTGTAGATGTCCCCTCCGTGGAATGCCAATTACCGGCTCTCCTCTCCTCTGTCAGCGTGACAGCTTGTGGGAAGAGAAATGCCGATAACCGGCATTTCCCTGTTTACATGTTATCAGCTGTGATTGGACACAGCTGATCACATGACCGCGCCGACATCTTCGGCTCTTTCCATGGATCGGAGATCCGCTGTGTCCGAGGGACACAGTGCACCGCCGATCGCTGCGCGCTCCGGAAGCCGCGCATGCGCGGTTTAAAATGGTAGGACGTCATATGACATTCTCCCAGAACTAGAGAACCACCTTGAGTCCGTCATATTACTATATGGCGCACGGGAGGTGGTTAATGATGACTACAACAACACAATCACCCTAGGTTCACATCTGTGCGGGTGGTGCCGCTGTGGATCTGCACGAAAATCCGTGCAGCTGCACCACCCGCACAGAGAAATGCGGACCCGCGGGCGGGTGCCATTATTTCTAATGGCACGCCTCTCCCACTGGAAAACGCAACCGTACGAGGTTCCGGAGCAGGCTGCGTTTTATAAAGAAGTGCAGGGTCTTCTTTCCCTACGTGTCACAGAAACGGGAGTCCATCCAAATAAATGGGCTCTCGAGCCCATGCAAAACGTGGCCCGCACGGCCCGCATAGATGTGAACCGGGGGTTAAGGGTAAATTCACACTTGTGCAGGTAATTGTAGATTCGGGAATCGCACCTGTTCTCGCACCCAAACGATCTGCTCTTTTACAGACATGCAGGGCTGCCATTCAATCTTAATGGTACCCGCAAGCATCTAAGCATGCAGTGTGTTCAGGGTGCCAAAAATCACCATGTGATCTCCCTGTTGCTGAAGTTGCAGGGACTTTTTCTCTTGCGTTTCCCACAGATACAGCAGCCCATTTATTTAAAAGCCTTGTCAGAAAGTCACTTTAGCTGCTCAAATGCAGTCAGGTCAATTTTTAGAATCAAAATATTATCATTTAGTATTAATAACTTTGGAGAACTGCTGCCAGATAATCATCCCATCCTTTTTTGAAACTTCATTGTTTTTACCATTAGTAGGTCATGCAGGTAAAGCATTCCACAGTTTAAAGTGATTAAAGGCACATTTTTATTTTTTATTTAATTAACAAACATGTCATACTTACCTGCTCTGTGCAGTGGTTGTGCACAGAGCAGCCCCAATCCTCTTCTCGGGGTCCCTGCTGACGCTCCTGGCCTCTCCCCCCTGCTAAGTGCCCCCACAGCAAGCAGCTTGCTATAGGGGCCCTGCCCCCCACTCTCTCCTCATTGGCTCACTGGCTGTAATTGACAGTGTCTCAGCCAATGAGGAAGGAGAGACACAGAGCAGCTGAGGCTCTTGTACACATCGCTGTATCAAGATTGGGTTTAGCTAAGTATTGGGAGGCGAAGGGAGAGGAGCCGTGGGAAGGTCTGGTCATGTGACCTGGCTCCCGTGTCAGACAGCGGCAGCTGCAGGGAAGAGGAGGGAGCACTTACAACAGCTGGGACATGAGAGCCTCGGATGACATCACTGCTCCCAGAATTACCAGCCGTGGTCTAGCACCTGATCTCTCCTACAGCTACCACTGGCTGGCACAGGGGATCACGTGACTGGATAACAGTGGGCTGAAAATAAGTAAATACCTCTTTTTTTGCTCAGGGTAGCCAGCATAGTTGTTAAGACTACTTACCGTATTTGCCGGCGTATAAGACGACTTTTTGACCCTTGAAAATCTTCTCAAAAGTCGGGGGTCGTCTTATACGCCGGTACACATGTTAGGGGGCTGCGGCATTAAGTACAGGGTTTGCAGGGGCTGATGTCTCTTACCTGGATCCAGTCCCACGACGATCCGGTCCAGGAAGCGCGGCGTCTCCTTCAGTTCGGCCACTGGATGTTCGTGCGGCTGCTCGGCTCCGCCTCCTCACTGGTGATTGGCCGCCAGAACTGTAGCTCAGGAAAGGCACACAGGCGGCCAATCACCGGCGAGGGGGCGGAGCCGAGCGGCCCCGCGAAAATTGAGTGCCGGAGCAGCAGGTAAGTGTTCTGTGTAGAGGTGCTGCTGCAACCACATATGCTGGCTGCAGCAGCACCATACGAGAACAGGGTCAGCAAGTCTCAGTGGGAGGAATAGTGCCCCATCATTGGTGTCACTGATACCAATGATGGGGCAATATTCCTCCCACTGATACCAACGATGGGGCACTATTCCTCCCACTGACACCAACGATGGGGCACTATTCCTCCCACTGACACCAACGATGGGGCACTATTCCTCCCCCCCACTGACACCAACGATGGGGCACTATTCCCCCCCCCACTGACACCAACGATGGGGCACTATTCCCCCCCCCCACTGACACCAACGATGGGGCACTATTCCACCCCCCACTGACACCAATGATGGGGCACCATTCCTCCCACTGACATCAATGATGGGGCACTATTCCTCCCACTGACACCAATGATGGGGCACTATTCCTGCCACTGATACCAATGATGGGGCACCATTCCTGCCACTGATACCAATGATGGGGCACCTATTCCCCCCACTGATACCAATGATGGGGCACTATTCCTCCCACTGATACCAATGATGGGGCCACTATTCCTCCCACTGATACCAATGATGGGGCACTATTCCTGCCACTGACACCAATGATGGGGCACTATTCCTCCCACTGACACCAATGATGGAGCACTATTCCTCCACTGATACTAATGATGGGGCACTATTCCTGCCACTAATACCAATGATGGGGCACTATTCCTCCCACTGACATCAATGATGGGCACTATTCCTCCCACTGACATCAATGATGGGGCACTATTCCTCCCACTGATACCAATGATGGGGCACTATTCCTCCCACTGATACCAATGATGGGGCACTATTCCTCCTACTGATACCAATGATGGGGCACTATTCCTACCACTGACACCAATGATGGGGCACTATTCCTCCTACTGATACCAATGATGGGGCACTATTCCTTCCACTGACACCAATGATGGGGCACTATTCCTCCCACTGATACCAATGATGGGGCACTATTCCTCCCACTGATACCAATGATGGGGCACTATTCCTCCCACTCATACCAATGATGGGGCACTATTCCTTCCACTGATACCAATGATGGGGCACTATTCCTCCCACTGATACCAATGATGGGGCTCTATTCCTCCCACTGACATCAATGATGGGGCACTATTCCTCCCACTGACATCAATGATGGGGCACTATTCCTCCCACTGGTGTGCATTGGAAGAGGGGTAGTCTTATACGGCGAGTATAGCCCAAACACTACATTTTAGCAGGAAAAGTAGGGGGGTCGTCTTATACGCCGGCAAATACGGTAAGTTTAGGCTGGAATTTTACTTTTATTTACAAAATAAAAAAAATAAAAATAATCATTCCCAGTATAAAGAAAAAAAAAAAAAGGAGGGATGCTACTAAAATCACCAATTCAAATAAAATACAAATGACAATAAATAAAATGACAATGTGTAAATACATAGGCCACTAAATGGTGGCTAATGGTGCCAGAAGGTGTTAACCCAATATATGAGTCCAAAAAGAGGTGCTGATAAGATCTCAGATGATCCAAGGATGTCCCATGCTGGGGACCGTGGATCAGGTGATATATGGTAATAAGATTGCGCACTCACCAGATACGCAAATCAAATGCGCATTGATATTAGAAAACCGCAAGTCATCAGATATCATAAGATAGGTCTGGTCAGATCTGGTGAAAATAGCCCTCACTCCCTGGCGGTACTGTCACACATGGGGGTCACCTCCCAATGGATGGAGCTTGCTCTGTGGGTGTAGTTAGCTCCCAAAGGAGCTCAAAAGAACAAAGGAGCCCGCATAGTGCAGTATCTTTAAGGATGTTTATTCCATTCCCAGTAGCTTCTACCTAGCCCAAATGATTTGTTGCCTCTACAATCACTGCTTCTCCCCACACAGAAATGGTCCTGAACTGCGGGCAAAGAAGCAAGTGTCTGACAACCACCACCTGGTCAGACTCGGACATTGCACGCTGTTGTGAACGGATAAAAATTTCAGGGTCCTACAATCTTTAAATTTTAGGTTCACTTTAAACACACACTTGTAATGAGAGATAAGTGTAGGCACAGATTCATGACCTTGTCTTGAAAATGAGACTGGGCCACCAATGCCTGACGTCCATACTTATGAAAAAAAAGACCTTGCATACAGTACATGACTGTCAGAAAAAAAACGTTGGAATTCATCATTTCTGTGCCTTGGATACTACAGGGAGTGACAGTTACCTTAGCCATATGACAGTGCTCCAGCTCAAAGAGTGGCAGTTAGACCT